>NW_013665668.1:1426550-1428619 GCF_000517525.1 Limulus polyphemus | reverse complement strand
TTGTATCATCCCACGGAGTAAGGGATGTTCTCAGGAATGTGAATTCCGTAAGGGATAGACATCCCATTTTTAATGCTATAAAATTGAAAATAATATATCTTGTGTGAATTAAATTCAAACACAGCAAAGTTCATGATTCGTCTTCTGGCTGACATCCTGAATATATTTTGTTTTCCTTGAGGGGGGGTTCATATTTAAATCGAACGTCCTGTTGATATTATTTACATATTTCGTGATTAATTATCGTACTATGTGTTGTTGTTTTCTTCTTCTTTTCTTTATAAATCGTTAACATCGCGGGAACCAAGTAGCTGGACCTACTGAGCCAACCATATCTTTGGCCATGATTTCCTGTTTTTCAAGGTCTCACAGACTCGATGAAGAAGAATCCGTGAGATGATATAATTAACCAAGGTATACTCTGTGGAAAAAAAAACTAAAAATAATCAAAGTATAGTCCGTGGGATGATATAAGTAACCAAGGTATACTCCGTGGGATGATACAAGTAACCAAGGTATACTCCATGGGATGATACAAGTAACCAAGGTGTTTAAAAAACGCTGTTTAATTGAGTTAAGCTCAATATATATATGTTGGTATTCGAATATCTTTATAACTTGTAAATAATTATTAGGTTTGTGAAAAATTCTGTGTATGAAGTAGAAAAAATCATGTATCCGTGTAAAAAGCTTTTACATCCGCTGTACAATCACTGACAACTACCAACGTTAAATATCTATGCGCCAGTAACATGAATCGTGGAGCGTGCGTATAACCGATTCAATTTTATTACTCATCAGGATCTCTTCCAAACTACCCTCAAATTGAAATTCTTTTAGGCAAAATTAGAGTAAATAAATCTACGTGGTCAAATATATCAATCGAATAGGTTTGACCTCCCGAGTCCAAAACTGTAATTAGATTCCAAAGGGGTCAAGAGATCATGGAGCTATGAGCTAAAAGTTTGTACTAGAAGACACATACACACAAAAACTCGGAGCGTTCTATGAGCCGCTAGGCCACGGCTAAAAATCTAGATTAAATTGTCAGATATACTATCGGAGTTATAATTTGCTCATATTTTAACGATATTTAATTTGGCCCATTGATGATATTACTTGTAACTGCATGATTAACCAACAGATGGCACTATTTTCCATAGCAGGCCAATATTTTATGAACTGACTACAATGGAATCTAGTGGTAACGTTACATAAACACACTGATCATGTATAAATTAACCAATTTGTTACAAAATAAAACAGTCTTTATTTAAGAGCAAAAACATTAATTATATCCAGTGTGGTTCTTCTCAATAACAAGTGTTACAGTTATACGAGTCATTTTATTATAGATCCAAGATTGCAGGTGTTGCGATCACCAGGGGTGTATCGGTGTCATCCTAAATACATACTGCTGCACATCATGTGTATTAGTTACAAAACATGTGTAAATAAAAGACTTGTTTTTCAACACACCTAATTTCTATCTTAGATATTATTAAGGTTGAAGCACTTATAATGTTTGTTCTTTGAATTTCGCACAGGGCTATTCGATGTCTACCTGCACTAACCGTTCCTAATTTCGAAATGATGGAGTAGAGGGAATTCATCTACTCAACACTAACCACAGCCAACTCTTTGTATATTATCTGCCAATGAATATTGGAACTGATTGTTACATTATATATAACGATCCCACGGCTGAAAAGGCGGATATGTTCAGTAGCGGATTTCGATCTTACAACACCTCCGTTTCGCAATTGCAAGTCGAGCTCTCTAACCAACAGGCCATGCCACGCCAGCACCTTTACTAATGGCATATTTATTTTTGACTTGTACAAGCGAAAGCTCTGATAACATTCATGTAATTATTAAATAACTGAGAAGCTGTGATGACATTCATGTAGGGTTATTAGATAACTGACGTGCACTAATGACAATCATGTACAGTTATTAGATAACTGATGTGTACTAATGACAATCATGTAGAGTTATTAGATAACTGATGTGTACTAATGACAATCATGTAGAGTTATTAGATAACTGACGTGTACTAATGACAATCA
>NW_013665668.1:1423055-1425550 GCF_000517525.1 Limulus polyphemus | reverse complement strand
CACAGTGCAGCGGCGGGCCGGATGAACTGACCTCGCGGGCCGTAGTTTGGTGACCCCTGCCCTATATGACACCGCAAAAGGACTCCCATGAATACATAGTCACTAAATCATGGCAGATATTCGGTTAGGATGGAAGAAATCTACACAGAAGTTAACCTTAACTTTTACGTTATCGAAGTTTTACTAAAACGAACGCTGCGGAATACAATGTTTCCCTTTAATAACGTAAGCATTATGCCTGCCACATTCAAATTGAACGAAATATAGGAGAACCAATAATCTGATAAAGTTGATCTATTTCAATCTCCCTAATTCGTCAAGAGAGCTTTGTCCTTCAAAGAAGTGTCAACAGAACGACACATTTGTATTCTAAAGTAATATCTCAAACTCGTACAGATACTTTCTATACACGCCTGTCTATCTTTAATGTTATGCTTCATTATTATACTTGCTCGTTTCTATGTGCTGTAGAAAAAACAAACAACAACAACATTTGAAGCTCCAACATCTGTAGAGGTTTCTTTGGAGTTCATATTCGTACCATAGACACTTAATTCTATACGTTTGCAGACGTCAAGGTCTGTTGAAGATATGCAAACGTACCCTACAAAGTTCGTTTCTGTAGTTAAACTATTTCATAAACGCTTTATTGGTTGATCACCACACCAAAATAGTTTCGAAAAAAGAAATACAATACAGTTAGGTCCTTAGAGATATGTCTTGAAACATGTCATATCAAACAGTAAAACTTATACAGAAAGAATTACTGTTATCACATTCATATACCAGAATCGCTGTATATTAAAAGGACAGATACTTAAAAGACGCGCTCTTAAATCATTATATTGTTATTATCAACCTCAGCTAAATTTTCCGACATTAACACACGTGTTACAGAACAGTAATATTCACGTTGTCATAATTATATAAGAAGACCATCAAAACCTCTTCAAGTTAAACATAAAGCATTATAAAATAAGCCCCTTTCTATAGTTTGGTATTTATCGATCGTTTCTTACCTAGATACAAGGAAAATAAGTTGTTTCAGAACTTTCGCACAAAAATACACAAAAGGCTACCTATAACTAGCCATCCTTAATTTTGAACTGATCGCCCAGAGGGAAAGAAGCTCATCAACAGCACACACCCCAACTGTACACCGACCAAATAGATCTTACCATCATTTTTATAGTGCACTTAATACCCCCAAAGTGAGAAGCACGTTTTTGTGGTAACGGGTCGCGAACCATGACCCTACTATTCACAGATCAAGCACGCTGACTACAAGGCCACGCCCGACAAACGGGAAAACGAAAGGACATACATTACAGACAATGTTTTGTTTTTATATAGGTTTAGTTGTAAACATATAATGAACATGTCTATAAATTTATACTGTGTGTCAGAAAGTGATAAAGATGTGTATTACACAACCCGACTGGTGGAAGAGTATCTATTTTTAATCCATTTTTTAAATATAACTATGACATTTATCTGTTTCAGTTATTAATTGAGTGGAATGTAGGCATGCTGGTGTTTTCTATTCTTTATTTAACGCATAATTTTTTAATGTTCATACATGCAAGTGTACCTGTAATTCAACATATAATGTTGGTCAAATAATTAAGTAGCTAAGTTTCTTTCACCTTAGTTATTTGTTGTTCTGGGTCATTCACAAAGAGTGTCACGTTCGCCTTCTCGTGGGAAAGCTTTCTGTAAAGCTAAACATACTATGTGAAAGCAATCCTAATATTTTTCATTAGTGGGTCAGGCGACCCCTAGAGAATATAACCTCCCTTATTTTTTTGATACGAATCATCAACAGTTACCCGGGTAGTACACGCGAATTGGAAAGAATGGCCTTGTTTTGTGTATATAATACTAGGTTTTCCCAGTCTAGAACACATATAGTAAGAGACACAGTTCTTCCTAAAGTTATTACAGAAAGCTCTCCCTAGTAAAGGTACTTTAGTGTAAATACACTCTTTTTTATTGTTTTTATGAACTGAATAAAATGGTTTAATTTTCTCACACACTGTGCCCAGTCTCTTTTAGTTTTCAAACTCTGTCAGAGAATTCAACTTTGCTCCGTGACAGATTTTCTGTTGAAATCCCTGTTATTCTGTAGAACCTACCTAGGAGAAATCGGTGCACCTGAGAATACCACAGCTGTATGCGAAAAAAGTATATGTTTCATTGGCAGTACATACTAATAATTCCTTTATTGGGTCTTCACGATCAAACGGTTTGATATACGTCAATCAGAAATTAAACAGACTAAAAACGTAAATACTTGAATAGGCCTACAATCAACAATTTGACTGTAAACGCAGAAACGAGGATGATGGGCTGATATTACAACTAGTTCTGAAAACAAAAACAAAACAACGCACGTTTTCCTAACTTTAATTTTTTGACACTCTAATTTAAACTTCATGTTCGTGATGTTTAAATCATATATATATATATATATATATATATATATATATATATTG
>NW_013665668.1:1402158-1422055 GCF_000517525.1 Limulus polyphemus | reverse complement strand
ATATATATATATATATATATATATATATATATATATATTGCAACTAAGGAGTTTACAACAGCTTATTGAGTTTGAATCTTTTATGAATCGATGCGCTACCCTAACACATTCTGCCACTCAGGTTTTAATTGCATCACCATTAGAAGTAAGAACAGATATTAGGATAATTCGCTATATAAGCAGTTAGCAGATATGTTTGTACAGTTAGGAGTATTAAGGTCGCGCTTTACTGCTTGAATATTTACCGTGTTTGAAAATAGCTTATTACCAATGCATATGGTAATGTAATCGATTTTCGGTATTACATTTATTTGTTGATAATGGCTTGGTTCGGTCTAATAAGTGATTGTAACAGTTCATAAACGACAATTGAGCGTTTCGCATTATTATTATTTTTTAATGAAAAGTACTAAACGCCCAACGTGTATGTGAAACATCTTAAAAGTCAGAGACAAACAAAATAGGATGAGGAACAATATAAGACAACGAGAACAAAATCACGAAAGTAAATTATGTGTGAACACACCAAAAGACTATCCTATCTTAATCACCTAAGACTTCCTGTTTCTACATACTATACTATGTAAACAAAATTATGATGTTTGCACTTCTCCAATCTAGTTGAGGGTGCAGGAATATATAGCACGCCCTCTTACAAATTATATGCATAATAACAGTAATAACAGTCCATTGTTCTTTGCTAAATCACGCGCCATTACCTGTTTCTTTTACTGTAATTGCGTAACAGTGCTAACGTCATTGTTCTCATTGATACCTAAATTAACTTAAGTTACTATATGGTAAAGTAAAACGGACTCAAAAACCTCATAGAGACTGATGGTTTCAGGTTGTTCTAACACTCGTACAGCAGTCTGTCAGGCTGTACTTTCAGATTGTTCTAACATTCGTACAGCAGTCAGTCAGGGCTGTACTTTAGGCCAGTGTTACACTAGTAAAGTATTAAAATAATAGTTTTAATGGGAAATTTTGCACAGAATATAAAAAAGAGCAGTTTAAATTTGTATTGGACTCTTTTTTTTAAGTTCTTATATAAAATATGAGACCTCTGATTTAATTTATATTTTAAAACTGTACATTTTAAAGCATAGTTATATTCTGAGTATATCAAGTTTTTATTCTTCTGTTTATTAAGTTGGTTAGTAAAACAAATGGAAAAAGAAAAAACAATCCATAGTCTCAGTGTTTATGACAACTTTCAGTAGGATCTGGATTTTGATAAATGAATACATAAAAGTGCACATCCAGGATGTGTATTTTGTGCCATCTTACAATGTAGGTCTGATTGTATTAGGCCTAACTCTAAACACTGAAACGGTGAAACAAACTAGTTTATGAAATATAAGAATGAATACAGAAGCCGAATTGAATTGGGATAATGAAACATAATTATTGCCTGGTTCATGTACTTTAAAATGATATACAAAATAATAAAACAAGCAGTTCGCATTTGACTTCCAATTTAGTATGATTCAATTTAAGTTAAGTGTTTCATTGGGTTCTATAAAGAATCAAGAATTCTGTTGAAAGGTTCTTATTTTGTTGCAGTAATGTACACAATTACAATCACATATTTTTCGTAAATCACAGAACCACTGTTTATATATTTTTTCATGGTATAGGAGTATACTATTCTAACAGTTAGAGTGAATAATATTATGACATTTCTTTGAATTGATTATTCGATATTATATCGCGGATCAACCTCACAGATTCTCTTTTCATTTTCACCTCTGGTATAAAAGAAAAATCTTTAACAGTCATCATTTAATCTGTTGTTAGACCCAGCCTCTTACAATTATATTTTTATAGTTTTATTTGTTTGTTTGTTGTTAAGCATAAAGCTACAAAATGGGTTATTTGGTATCGAAACCCTGTTTTTAGCGTCATAAACCTTCAGACTTACCGCTGAGCGTTCATGGTTTTATATTAATTGCTCTAAAACTGATTACCGGACTTCAGTATAAAGACTGAGTTTTCTGTCGACAAGGTTTTGGGCTCCATGCTGAGTCCTTCGTCAATATGAAGTACGAAACTTCGTCTCAAAATCAAGAAAAATGGCAGAAGACGTCCGCAGAAAACTCACTCTATAAACATACTTAATACAATGCCTAAATCCCCTTTAAATGAAGCTTCAGTAACAAACTTTTCAACCACCCTGCGTGCGTGTTTACAGCGCACACATTTAGGAGAATAATGTAAAAAACATACCACACACATCTGAGTAAACAAATATAATGACACTTACAATTGAAGACATGGCTGAATACCAGTATGCACGTGCCAAGTCATCGCCTGAGCATCGATGTTCAGTTGCATGTCGCTGTCGGAAACAATCGACTAGTATTACCATATCTGGAGCTGATGGTGCGAAAAAACTGGACAGAAGTTTAATTCAAAATCAACATTCAGTACCTATTATCCAACTTCTTTGATCAACTCCAATTTCAAATGTTCATCAGTACATCACTGTATAATCAATTCTTTGAATGCGATTTCGTTAAATATAAAAGTAACAGTTTTTTCTTCAAAAACACTGTCCGCAAATACCACATCATTTCATCCAACAAAACTTCTGCTACTATATATTTTTTTTTTCAAACGCTTACTAATCCACACAAATCAAATAGTTAGATTAGACTAAATCAATGTCCACCAGTCTATAAACGTGATAACGATATTAAAAGAAACATAAGGGTTGAGCTTCTACGTCAAAGCTTAATATCCCGTTCAATGTCCGCTGATACAGACAACAAACCAACCTCCAATCGCCCCTGCAAAAATTGGGAGTAGTGTTTTACCTCACGAAATAGACGGTTCTTCCCACGTAACAATTTAGATTAAGAAGTACAGGGCAGCAGTCCAGAGACAGTCTTCCACGGGTCAAGGCCACAACAATGGCGGTCAACGACCGTCGAGTTTATATGCTGGTGTTTGTTCAAGTTCGAGGATTCTTATACTAGTACAGAATTAGTGTTTCAATTTGAACCTACTAAGATAACAACAGGAATATTTTGACCCACCTGTTGTGGTCCTCTTTTTTTAAATGAAGCTGAAATAAATTCTTTTTTTCTTTGTTTTATTTGTTGATAATGCTACTCCAGAAAATACTTAATCAAATGAGGAGATTAAAAATAAATGTCAACCAAACGGATTTCACAATTTATCATTGGTATAAGTTCTACATATAACAAGAGTAATCCAACATAATACTACACCTCCAAAAGTATCTGAAATAACATGTGTTATCAAGTTCTCATTCGGAGGGCAGCATTTTTTTTACGGTATAACGAAGCTCTCCAACTCAATAAAACACTGTATAAAACAAATTAACAACAATAAAATGAAACAATGCACCGGAACACCTTAGTACTCGAGTGAAGCCACATGTTAATATTGTTGTTCATAAAGATTCTTCGTACACAGTCACAGTCTTAACATCATCACCACACAAGATGTGTCATAAAAATGATCAGTGTGCGTGTGTGCTTGCGCGCGCCAAAAACGTGTACGTCACTTACCTCACGATGTAGATGTGGTCCAGTCAGGTAGAAAGACGTTATACTACTTTCTAAACGGCTAGTCACGGTAAAAGCTCCACCTTCACCAACACCAGTACATCGCAAATGCACTTAGAAACCTTACAATATAACTTAACTTAAAAAAAAAAAGAACAGAACATCTCACCAAAGCAATATGTAAGTTCTACGTTTTTGTTCTGTTTTTAAGAGTATGTGCATAAATTTGACATTTAAATATGTACTTTGCAATAAAGCAAAAAAATACTTGCATAATTTTTAAATCTTGTCCAATCAGAATACAACTTATTAATTATACCATATCTATCTCTGGCGATCGCAACCGTTTCAGGGAATTTCGAAGTGATACACAGGTATCTGTTATGAAAAATTTTGTATTGCTCTTAAATTTTAGTGGTTGTTTAGCTATTAACCCAAGTAACGATTTTAAAGTTTCACAACGTTTTCCATATCTTACATCAATCTGTTTAGTGATTAACTGTCTCACTAGATGTCACATGTATCTGAGAACGTGTTATTTTTTTCATTTATTCCGAATATTTATTATTAAATATAAAGATTATCTAAATAGTGCTGCAGAGTTCCTTCAATATGAATGATCATATTGTAAATGACTGATCTTCTTATTCTCTTTCATCACTTCCTTTTGGCATTTATTCTCACTGCACGTGCATTATACATAAATTAACAATTACTGGATGAATGAATTTGGATAAACCCCCCACTCAAATAAATATACATATGGTAAACGAAGAGAGTTTGATTGTATAGGCAGGAAAAATACTGATGGCATTTTATGAAGTGTATTTTCTTATCAGCCCACAACTTACTTCATGCTTTAAAAGTGCAGTCACATTGGTCACGTTTACATTGTGCTTTGGAGTGAGTCATCAGCAGCGATAACTTAACGAGATTAGAATTTATACAATAAAACACATATCACAGTTAAAACAAAACCATAAACGTTCACAAAGAAGAAATATAAATATATATAAACTTCCTCATTGTTTAGCTTTTAAACTACATTTTACACAGAAATGAATTTCACTTCTGCAGTGTAAGGCCTTCATACATACAGTATATATATACACACACACTAGATGTACTTCCGCAGGGTCCCCGAAAATATTCTGTTTCAAGAGTAAATAAAACCAAAATTAAGAGTAAGAACTATTCTTATTTCTTGACTTTGAAGTTCATATGTTATGCTGTGTTGTAGTCTACAGAGTGCATGATGCTTTTCGTCATTCACTGTATACGCACGTTTTACTGACGCCACGACAGAACAAATTGCAACGTTAAGCATCCCTTATGTGACGTCATTTTAGTGTCTACTGACTGACAGACAACACCCTACTGTATTGTGGTGCGAATGGTTAAAACAGATGACCCCCCTCCTCTCTTCAGGCGACCTTTGGCCACTTTCAGAGAAATTACACATACATTTTGTGTTATGTATATTTCATACTTCACACACACGTGAATTATGCAACTAAACTGCGAACTAAAAACGTCTTTAAAATGACACAAATCATCGTTATTGTAATAACATAAACTTAAATACAATTGTCAAACTGACGCTAAATGATATTAACTCACTCTAACAAAATTTAATAAATGAATAATATATATATATATATATAAATGTATAAACAATTCTGTACAGTCACTTGAATTAAATAACTTGGGTCACACATATATTTCTGAATGTATGAATTTCTCACCAGTTAACTGTATACGCTACGTTCTTATTAAACTTGTTGACATCGATTATTCTAATTCACATAACACAAGTTTATTATGATGAGCAATTGTTTTTTTTACAACTTTTCCGTAAAGGCTTATTGCTATTTCGGGTTTTATGGGTGGTATAACACACACACACACAGATATATATGAAATCTTTGAGTTTTTTTTCGCTGCCCACTATCAACGACCTACAGTCATGGGAGTCGTAAAAACGGGATGTTTTACCAGAAAGTAAATAAATAAAACAAATTAGACGTACTGCAACTCCATCTGGAGACATAATATGATATTGTGTAAACTGTTTCAAATCAAATTCATCACAGGCAACGCGAGTAATCAACAGAACCTGTTTTCAGTTCTCAGTAGGGTATGCTGTTTTCATGCTGGACAAAAACCACTTTTCCGTTTGAAAAACTTAACATTACATACGTATGTATCTTCTTTTCTTTTAAGTTCCCTTTGTATAACTCATGTAAGTGACTTCAGATCAGACTTATGCAAAGATAACAAAAAACCTCTATGCTACTGTTAATCTAACCTGGTCATGATAGCAATCAAAAGTTTACTTTAAAGATGGCATGCTTATAACAAAATGAACAAACTGACCACCATAGTGATCTAGTTGCACAGAGCTCCATGAATACCATGAAAAGATAAAACCACTGCAAAAGAAAGAGAGAGGGGGGGAGAGAAATAATACCCATATTTGTATACAGCATGTATATTACAGTTAAGGTTTCACTAGTGATTTTTATAAACCTAAATTTACATTTATAAAAGAATGACTTGGTAAAATACATAAGCAACTAAGCTCACTGGTGGTGGCACTACAGTACATGTAGAAACATAGGGGTTACATTTACACTTATGTGTGTATACCATATTACCTTGATAGAGAGTAAACTACTTAAGGATGAATATTCTGTTTATCAATTTTAATGTGTGTGTGTGTGTGTATACAATTTTACCTTAATGCAGGGTAAGCTACTTAAGAATGAATATTCTGTCTATTAATTTATTGTGTGTGTATATACAATATTACCTTAATGCAGGGTAAACTACTTAAGAATGAATATTCTGTCTATTCATTTTAATGTGTGTATATACAATATTACCTTAATGCAGGGTAAACTACTTAAGGATGAATATTCTGTCTATTAATTTTAATGTGTGTATCTACAATATTACCTTAATGCAGGGTAAACTACTTAAGAATGAATATTCTGTCTATTCATTTTAATGTGTGTATATACAATATTACCTTGATGCAGGGTAAACTACTTAAGCATGAATATTCTGTCTATTAATTTTAATGTGTGTATATACAATATTACCTTAATGCAAGGTAAACTACTTAAGCATGAATATTCTGTCTATTAATTTTAATGTGTGTATATACAATATTACCTTAATGCAGGGTAAACTACTTAAGGATGAATATGCTGCATATCTATTAACTTTAATACTGTGGATTTCCTGAACATAATATCAAATATCATAATATTCAAACTAAACAATACTGTTTGAACTATAATTTTACCATTTCACAAATTATCTCAGTACTATTTTACAAACAGGATTTCTTGTGCAGATCACAGAAAAACAATTCATAAGTAGTTTTTAAAACAAATTAATTAATGACTAAAAATGTATTTTTATTTTGTTGAATTTTGTGCAAAGCAACTTGGGCTATCTGTACTAGCCATGACTAATATAGAATTGTTAGACTAGAGGGAAAGCAGCAAGCCAATACCACCAACTTTTGGGCTACTCTTAACAAATAGTAGGATTGACCATCATACTATGATGCTCAACAACTGAAAGGGCAAGTATGTTCAGTGATGGGAATCGAACCTACTGGTTACAAGTCGAGTACCCTAACCATCGAGCCAAAGTGTATAGATACAGCAAAATTTCTTTCACCACTAACTCTAGATTTAATGATGGAATTCATATGGACTCTAACGGCTTTTTAAATACATGATGCACCAAACTGCTTGTGGACTACACAACAAAATGTAAAACATAAATATTTTAAAAACTGCAGTTAACTTGCACTAATCGGTGCTAGTCTCCCTTATGTATTTTATATAGAAAATGAGAAATGTCCTCAATTTGTTTGGACAAGGTTTTATCCTGAGTGTTGTAACAGACAAAAACCTACTACTACTTAATATGATGCAATATGAAATTCCCCAGCAATAAATCATATAAAACAATTCAATGATTTCAGCATTAAAAAGCATTAGGTACATTTTAAAAACATGTGGCTACAAAAAAGTAGAATATTTTACTAAAAATTTGTTAAAACAACAACAACAAAACATTATGAAACATATAATCGAAAAATTGCATAAAGTACAATAGTAATTATTAGTAAACAGTTTAGCTACATTAGTTGAGCTGATTTCGACAGAACTTTCAGAGTATGTGACGAACAAAAAATGAAAGAAAGGAACACGCCATATTTGTGATCCATTACCCTCGTGCACTGTACCTGCAATGCATATTAACTACAACAGAAAGTGTGTAAGCAGTCAGTTGTCAAATCAGTAATAGAAAAAAGATGCAGCCACACCTGGGACGAGTTTTTCGCAGCACCTGATCTTAAAAAAATTCCATTCATAATCATATTAACAAAACCCGATAAAGATCTTGCTTAGTCAAAAAGTATATGTAAGTATACAATAAAGAAATCCCAGATTCCACTTTCACTAGGCTGATAATTTATTATATTATTTTCCTTATAATGATGTACTAAGACCAAGTTCTTAGATAATTAAAATACAACTGCATAACAAAAAACATCCAATATTACACTATCATCAGAATGCCAATTTAGTGTTTTCTTTCTCTTAAAATTATTTTGTTAAAGGCATCAAAAATTATACAAGTACATTGGCATGCTAATTTCCATATTTTTATGAAATTTTCTTATAAACATCTCTACCTGATAGAGAAGCAGTCAAATGTATGTCAAGCTGATTATTAATATTTCCTCCAAATACATTGATTCATGCTTGCCAATTCTCTTTAGCTTGGTAATGATTACATGTTTCTAAGACTGATTATTTCAATCATTTCATTACATTTGCACCCTACAGTATTTAAATTCTGGACCATCCCTGAAATGTTATTTGATTAAAATAAAATGGTAAAAAAAATAGTTTGAGTATTTTCAAACGTATTTACAGCATTTCTACATAATTTGTTGTTCAATATATTCATATAATTAAAAAACATATTATTCAAAATGCAATTTTTGAAACTTTTTATGGTTAATTAAAAATGCATACTTCATAAGCATTTGTAGATTTGAAAAAATTATTATTTGATGAAGTTTTCACTCTTTGCCCATCTCAGGCATGTTTATCATAGTTTGAGATGCAGTTGTGTTGTTATTTGGTTGTTTAGCTTATGGTTTTAAGTTTCAGATTAGGAGTGCTTCCTTTTTCCTTAATGTCCATTCTTCTGTCACTGAGTCTATTTTGAAGTGTTCGATGTTAGGCTTGTCATGCTTGAGATGGGCGAAGAGTGAAAACTTCACTGAAAAATTCAGTTTTCAATTAATCCAACTAAGGATATCTACTTATAAATAAAGGCATTTATTGATAACTCTTGAGCTGATATTTGCCTTGTACTAAATATCTCAAAATGCATAATAATAAAAAAGGGAACCTGACATTACATAGCTTACAAACTGGTGTAATCTATTACAATAAATGTATATTTTGGTACCCCAAAAACTTGAAATGCATTTTATGTTTTGTAAAATATTTGTGTAAAAAACATTGTTTATATATTATCCACTAAACAGAATAAAACAATAGTAATACAAACACAACTGTTAATGTGGAAACAGTTTATACACAAACTACTATTTTAATAAATATATTTTACTGTTTGAAAAGTGAAAACCTTATAAAATATTTATGAAGATAATATGCCAAAAAAGGGGATATTTAGGAACTGATTAATGTAAAATGTAAAACATTACCAGATGGATTTCATTTCAACATCATATTATATTTGAATAGTTTAATTTAGTGGATGGGACAGCCAAGATGGAGCAAGTTATCCCTTGTTGTCCTTAAATTTTATGTTACATTAATGTATGTTTTTGTATTTTTGAATGAGAGAGAAAATAAGTTTGTAAACTTAAGTATCTGTGAATCTATTTATCTCACAACAGCTCTTGATTCTGGTGTTCTCATACAACTGTAAAATTATATAGCCTCTGAATGGTTTTGTTTTCTTATGCAAAAACTGAAAATGTATCTGTGATTGAATGAAATAGAATTCATGAAAATGTTTGTTGGTTTTTCATAATAATAGCTTTTAACATCAAATATCTTCCTTAGTAGTTAAGGTAAGTAATACTCCAAAAATAAAATGTTTATATTTTATGCAATTATCATTGTCAGTCATTAACAAGAAACAAGCACCTTAAGGAGCATTAGAAACAATATATTCTTATATTTATGGATAAACAATATGTTTAAAAAAAACTCTTTTATAAATGCCTTCATTTGTCTATCCATAAATTAATAAATAAAAACATATTTAGTTTGACAAGTTCATCCTATAAATTAGTCTTTGAAAGATTTTTAAATGGATTGAAATGATTCACAAACACAAAATTCACAGATTGAAAGCTGGCAAAGGACAGAGACTGAGATGATAGACACATAGTGCAATTAAAAGAAGTTTTAAAGGTCTTTAAATCTAGTTAAGTCAATCCTTCCTTTTCAGACTGTATTCTGTATAAAATATTACAGTAAATGTTGTTTAAGCTATACAAGCCAGAGAGACACCCATTTCCATTAGAAAATCTTCAATCAATATACATTTTCAATAAATAATCCCAATCACTTTCTTAGGAAATTGTATATTGATATTTTATCATCATACACATGACTGTGAAAAGAATGTCCAATACGGTGTCAGCATCCAACTTTTCAAAACTTGTATTTACTACCATTTTCAACAATAAAAATAAAAACTTTGATACTACACTCAATATATTTGTTACCATAAATTACAGCTTGTGTCTTTCAGTGATTGGGTGCAAGTTATTGTTTTTGTTAAGCTAAATTTCACACCTACAAATAGATACAAGTACATGTGATAGTTCCTGTAACAGGATTTCCTTTGGAATTGTTTTAAAATTTCTTTCCACTGTATATGAAATTCAACATTCTTCTTTACACGTCAATTACAATAATAATAGAATAATTGAAATTAAAAGATATATATACATTATTTGTAGAATTATGATTCTAAGATTCTGGGTAAATGAATATGAACAGTACTGTTAAAATAGAAATAATTGGACATAAACTTACTTAAATTTTTATCAATAGAATGTTTACTTATGTAGTTAGCTAAACTTGAAAAATTATTTTAAAAAAATGGCCAAATGTTTCAAGACCTTAGTTTATGGCAAGTACTTCATCACTCAGAACACCTACATCAACTCAAATTGAATAGAGGTACAAAAACAATGAGAAAGTGAGGTGCCAAACACAATACAGTACTAAACATTAGTTGTTTTTTCTAACATATACTTTTATCAAAACCATCAAGATTACTAAACCAGTCCCTGATAACATTAGCAACACTGAGTTTATTTTAGCAACATCAATGGTAATTCCAAGTTACCAATGAGAAATAAATAACAAGATTACTCAGTTTATTGAATTACCAAAACTTTAGTTTCGTAATAGTTCAACTTACAGTTTACAACAAGCCACAACTTGTACAACTGAAACAATTTTTACAAAATTCAACTTATCATCATCAACTTACTATTTTGAAAAAGTATATAATTTTTTCAAAGCATCATAATTATTATACAATTATACTAATATTGAGAACTTGTTATATTTTACAAACAACTAACAAGGATTCAGTTGCACAAACTTATAAGAATATAAAGTTTTCTGTTAACCTAAATAACTTTTACTCACCAGCACATTTACATTCTCAAGGCTTTACAAATGATTAAATTACAGTAAACCATTCTGTAACATACATGGTTTGACTTGGATATAAAAGTGACTTATACCAGGTAACAATGAGAACAACAACATACAGGGTTACTTACAATTTCGGCACTGTACGTCTTTAGAATATGTGAATCACATCGAAGTCCTACTTACATTAAACTCAGTTACAGACCAGAAATTTGGATAAGTCCATATTTCCCAATACTAGGGAAGCCTCCTCCAGCACAAGACACGTCAGCCTTATCAGTAATATCACCACACACTTTTTACTCGGACTGAACTAAACCAGTAACCTTTTAACTTGGAACTACATCTTTAGTTTAATTTTTCAGATTTAACATGCTTTTATTTACAGTTCAATAACTAGCATGATTTCATATAAACAAAATCTGAATGCAAGTGACAGCAAAAGAAATAGAAGGTAAAGATTGCAGAATCCTCCCTACAGCTATTTAAAACAGTAACGGATTTGCATTATCACTGGAAAAAGAACAGTAGAGGGCCATTACACTCAGGGATGTTAGACCAATTATATAGGGAAAAACAATTGTTTTTAAGCCCTTTTAACTAAAAGGTTGTGGCTTCAACGATAAAAACAGTTCTTTATTATCATAGTTTTTTTATTTTGAATGAAACTTTGCTAGTTTCCATAGTTGCATGAATCTATTACTTACAAAATTTGTTCAGTTACTTGTTATGTAAAATAATTTATACACTATGACTTTTTTGTTAAAAACACCGAAAAATCAATCTCTGGACATGTACATCATAACATGCCAATCATTTTAACCATTTCGTTATCAATATTTGCACAAATTTATCCCACAAATAAATTTTGAAATAATTTTTAAAAAAGGTAGGAAACTAAAATTAACTTTTAACATTTCATATTTGCATATTATTGTTGGAAACTGCTACACTTTTAGACCAACATGAATTTAACTAATGGTTTGATTTACAGACATGAGCTTGGTTAGAAGCTAATAATGTACAGTACATTATAAACCTCTTAAAATTCTCATTTCAGTTATAGTCTATAATTCTGACAATAAATGCCCATTACATCTCTAGACATGTGTGTCTTTCAGACTCTTACTAGAGCTCATAAAGTGAGCTGGCTAAAGTAGTTTATGTTAAATTATTTTGTCAGTCATTAGTGTTTACTATATATGAATGTCTTTCTGACCCTTATTACATCTGTTAAAGTAGAAAAAAACAGAATGATTATTTGTATGTTCAAAGACTGTAGCTGATTCTGAAAATGTTTAATGAAAACTGGCAAAATATAATTGTTTCAGACTTGCAAAAATTTATATTGTTATATACAGTAAACAAAAACAGTCTTCTTATTCTCTTTTGAAATTTAAGGTTTCTATTCTAGTAAGCTTTACACACATTTCTGGTCTACAAATAAAAAAATATTTTTTATTGATGTTATAAAGCTTGAAAATGAAGTAGGGAAAGACTTAATAAATAAAATTTCAAAGAAACAATTACCCTAAAGTATAAATAGTATGTGTAATGTCTCCAAAAAATATCCACACACACACATATATATAGTTGAGTAACAGAATATCATTCACACTGATTACTAACATGCAAGATAACTGATTAAAAATTTTTTTTCATTAAATCAATTAATATTACAATAATCAACTAATCAAAATTAGTGTTTCCAATTATTATTATTTTTGATTATTCTAACTATCCAAGTCTGATGTGAGAATAATCAGTTAATGTGCCTGATGAGTTATCAATTATTGAATTTCACTAATCACCTAGCTTACTACCTACCCTGTATTTGTTGTTAGGACTGTCAAAAATACCTGTTAAAACTTACATGCAGTTTGTAAAACTGTCTTCAAAAACAAATACTATTGGAAGAAGTTCATCACACATTCCAAAATAAATAATCAAAATAAAACTTATTTTATGGAATCTAGTTTTGAATCTATGCTGACAACAGTATTATTTGCATTATTATAAATCAATATAATTACTTAAACTTTTGAGTAAAATCCAGGGTATACTTCAATATGGATGTGCCAAAAGTGTCATCACAGTAATAAGAATAAATAAAAATTAAATTAGGCTAACATGTATTATGCACTTCTTTATGAAGTTTAACAAGTAGATACATATCTTAAGCCTTACAGTAACAATAAATAAAACTGTTTGAAATTTTAATGCTCAACAATTTTACTAACTTGATCAAGAGATATGTGGCAAGTGCTCTTTGGGTATCAGAATATTACTCGTATAATAACAATATTGAATTCATTTCACAAGAATGATAATATTAAAGAAAAAAATAATTTATAACTGAATATATTTTTAAGTGCTGACAAAAGAGATATGCTATACTTACATGTTAATTAATATCAAGATATTTATTATTAAAGTATATAAGTGACCAATGTCATGAAATGGCATGCTGCACATTATCACACAGAAAAAGCAAAACTGTTTTGTGGTAAATTTCAAACGATTCATTAGACTGTATGATACGTGCAAACGTTCAAGACTTGCAATCTAATTATCAGCCTATTACTAATGAATTATTGTAATATCATGATGTACTAACAAATGCATCTGATCAAAATGCAAAATTTAAATAAACGTGTACTTATTTCATCATGCAAGTTTTCTAATTCCATGATCTGAAAATAGATATAAACTATTATCACTCAGTCCATGAAAATTTTGTGCATTTTAGTGATACAAAGTTTATTTAATAAATACTACTGAATGTAATTTACTGATATTCCTTGTAAAATTAATAGATATACAATGATTTAAGGATTAAGTTTTCAAGAAGGTGGGCAACAATGATTAAAACACTTCTTTTGCACTTTAAAATAATCAAATAACACAAAGGATTTGACTTCAAATTGGTTAAAAGTTTGAGCATACTGGTTTTGGGAAATCTTTATATAGCAGTATTGAAACTAGTAATTTAAAAAGTAAAGAATCAAGAGTCATGAGAAATAAATTCTAAAACCTAAAGTTAGGCATCTTGTTTACCAAAATATATATATATTCTTCCTTATTTGAATATGAATTGTGAAACAATTGGCTCAAAACATAATTTGTACTGATAGTGATAACTAAAACTACTTTGGCTTGAACACTATTTAGATAAAGTTTATGAATGAATTAGGTTTTACTTGTTTTGCTTTTTTCAAATAGGTGATGGTCAAGCTGTCCAGGAAAAAGTTTGATGATAACACTAAACCAATTGGTAGTACTGATAATTGTCAACTGGATATTGTGTGTGTAGTTATTTTACTTTCTGACAAATAGAAATTAGAATGCTTCTAATTACAGGAGATCAGGCAAATATATTTCATAAATTATTTGTAGTTCACAGTTTCAAACAGCAAAATGTGCTTAATTTCCGCAAATTTAGTAACATTTAAAAATTATTGCTTCAACAACATAAAAAGTTTCGCATAATTGCACTGAATTAACCTATTACTAATAGTAATAAGTATTAAAGTAATATCGCTAGAGTAGTAGTTCAAGAAATGTGTAAACTATATATTCAACCAAGATCACAACAGAACTAAACAGAAAAATTAAAAGCGTTTTCAACATACCTCCTGCGAAGCCATATTGATTCTTACTCCTACTTTTTCCATTACTTGTTGTTCTTCATTCTAAGTTCTAACTTCAATTCAATATTATAAGGACCAAAGAGTATTTCTTGCAATTACTAATACTACAAAGACTAATACTAATACCGTCAGCAGTCTTGTTGTTATCTTTAAGCCTAATTCAATAGTTAGTATTGCACAAGTTAGGCAACAAGTTTCAAAATTTCTTCTGCTTCGAACACTTGAAAGTTGAACTGTTGAAATTGAGACACGAACAGTATCAGACTTTCCACCACAGGCTACAAATACAACTAAGTTACAAAAATAAAAATGAATGATAAAACTACCGATTCTGTAAATGAACACTTATTAAGATTTGATTCGATTTACTACGTCAAACCAGATGCGTAAACTTATCTTTTTCTTTATTGAACTTTCAAAAACATTTTTGCCTGAAAATATTACACATCCACATCTGATATGTCACAAACATAACTCATAGTCGGGGGTTCCTGATTCTGCCATCTACCGATGGAAATACAGTTGTAGTGTAAGAAAAATGCGCAACATTATTTTCGATGAATAAGTGTTCTAGTAAAATAATTTTCTATTAGACTTTGAGGTCTTACTCTCAATACTTAGATACATGTGTGATAATAATAGTATCGAATTCATTACATGAAACAATAGAATACAGTAACAAATTCCCAATAATAATAATAGAGAAAACATAATAATTTGTAACTGAATATATCGTAGCATAGTAGTAGTAAAATATACATTTTATATTTAAAGGTTAATTAACTTAATGTATTTAATATACATTGCAGAAATTATTGACTTAAAGTGCACAAAATGTGACATCAAATCTAAAAAATTACAATTCCGATTAACAAAGGCGATAATTAAAAATACTGTTGTGTGTAGAAACATGTTTTACATAATCGATTTGCAAATTGTTCTTTAAGCTTTGAATTAAATTGTACGTTTTTGAAAATATACATATATTTATTAATTATCCTTTGTATTATATAGTAATAAGTATTACAAGTTTGCACAAGAGTGGTCACTTTTTACACTGGCTGGGGGCATAAGAACATTAGTACATTTAACCTAAAGGCAAATGTTGTAAAATGTGAGACAAAAATAAACCTTTTTTTTAACGAGTTGTTTTCATATGAGCATGGTTTTCACCAGCATTCAAGGAAAGTCAAGATTCGAAGTCGACATTCGTTGGATATAAAAATATTTGATAATCTTTGATAGAGTCAATTTCTCTTACAATTTACCTAAGTATTTTTTTTTATTTGTTCATTTTATTTTTTTTTGCGGCAACAGGACGCGAATTTAATGTTCCACATTCGGCCCGCATATAAAATGAGAAATGTTACCACGTTATTCACGTGGTTATAGCTGAAATCGTGATTATTTTGTGACATGTTACTTTCTAAACACACAAGGGAAATAAAATTTGATTTATACGAGTTTTTATTTCTCAACGTGTTTAAAATAAATTTATCAAATCGAAATTCACAGACAGAAGACTCAACAATAAGGTAAAATTTGGGATAGCACGGATAGCTCATTGCATTTGGATATTTTGAAGTTATCTAAATGAAAGCCTATGTTCAGAACAGTATTTTCAATAAATATTTTTTCTTTAGCCAACATAAAAATTATTAGTTATATAACATTTTATGCTCATTATTTAATTTCGGTAGTGCATATTGGTATATAGAAGACATATCAATACTAGAAATTAACGACCTTATAACACCAAAATGTAGTGTCTATTTAATTAAATACTCCATGTTTCGCTTTACATCTTCTTCGGGAGCGTTCACTAAAACACAAACCGAAACTTCAAACACAAAGCTTCAATAGGTTTAAATAATAAAATTTGAAGCTTTGTACTGTCAGTTTCGGTATGTGTTTTAGTGAATGCTACTGAAGAAGCTGTAACACGAAACGTGGAGTACCTGATTAAATAAAAACAACATTTTGATGTTATAAGGTCGTTTATTTTTAATATTAACATTTTCTGCTGACATATTTAGCTTCTGACCAGAAAATAGAATTTAGAAAACGCAAAAAGTGTGGTAAAGTGGTGTTTTGGTGAATGTTAAGAAGTGGACACATTCGATATTCTTAAAATGTAATAAGATTAACAAAATTGAAATTTATTTAGTTTTAAGGTGCTTTAATACTAGAATAATAGGTAATTCGTAAGTAATATTGAAACAGTACATGCAAGTTTTAGTTTCGTTTGAATATATACTTTGTTGTCTGTTTGTCCGTCCATCTGTAAACATTTGCTTTCTGCACGATAGCTAGAGTTCTAAACAGCAGATTTCAAGCAACTTCAGAAGACACTCTCTTTTGGGGATGAATTAAGAACTCGAATGAGCTTGGGGTTAAATGGTGAAAGGTCAAGGTCATCATAAAAAACATAATCACAAAATACCCCATATTTATCATTCCCTCTAAAAAAATAAAAACATTAAAAAACTTAATATTCTGGGGAATCAGCCTTCCTACTGAAGGTTATTTTTAATATTAGTTATACAGTTTTATCTTTTTAGTTTAAACCGCATGCTCTCACAAAATGTGTGAACTTGTATAATAAAGGAGTTTTGAATAATATATCTATTTGTTATTTATTTATTATTTTAATGAAAATATGCCATTGTCACAAACTTTGTGTTTTCTAAATAAATTGTTTTTAGTTTTGTTTTGAAAACAGATTAATCAACTCAGGATAAATTCGATAAATCAGAAACCATACACTTGGATCTGTATGACAAATAGCAAGTTGAATATAAACGACATTTTTGAGAAATAGATTTAAGATCAATAATAACGCAGTCACCTAATGTTAAATTGAAAAAGTTTAAAAGTGCATGAACAGAATTTACATACAGAGCTCTATTATTGTATTTATAGTACAACTGTGATCTACATACATTAGAAGATTCAGACACTACTCAAAAGCTCTATAGTCTGAGCTGGAAGGCATTTGTTTTGTGAGATTAATTGAAAAAGATAAATGAACTTTATATTATTTCATGTGAATATAGAAAATAATAATATAGAAAAATGAAACGAATATAACAGTAGCTAAACTGGAAAAGCGAGAGTTTGAAGGGTTTTGTTCGTTTGATATTAAGCACAAAGCTATACAATGGTCTGTTTGTACTGTGTCCACCACAAGTATAGAAACTCGTTGTAAGCTTATAGATTTACCGTTGAACAACTAGGGAGGGAAAAAAAGAAAGAATCTGAAGGATATTTTGAAAATTTATCTATGTTAGTTAGTTTATAAGAAGTTCCCCGGTGGAACAGCGGTAATCCTACGAACTCACAACGATAAAATCCGAGGTTCGATTCCCCATGGTGGACACAGCAGATAGCCCAATGTGACTTTGTTCTAACACAAAGTTTTTAAGTAATTTTGTAGGGTGCTGCCCTCTATTACGTTTCAATGAAACAAATTATTTTAAAAAATGCCCAAGTTTATTCATGCCGATGACCATCGTAGGGTTCTATGTGTTTTGTCAAACGTTGAGTTGTTCTTCTACTGTTACTATTTACACATTTCTAAGCGAGTTCAAACTAAAGAGAGGACACATTCTACACAAAACTGCGTTCTTTGTAACAAATGAACTCATTATTTTATTTATATATATATACTCACAGTGACTCACAGAACAGTTTACTAATAACAAGGTGTTAGAAGAACAAAAATAAAAACACCTGTCTGATCCTTTTAAGTGAACATTTCTGGATTTATAAGATAAAGAAATCGAGAAGTAAATCGTAAAATATCATTATTAATTCCAATTTATCGGTAAAAGATAACTGTACACCTAAGAGATCTCTTCTGAATGATGAAAACGTTTTTTTTTGTTTGTTTTAGAACTCTTGCGCAAAGCTACACCTAACATAATATGCGAACAATAAAGAACCATTTGGCTCTTCCAAGCAGTCCTTGCATACCTCCCCCCCCCCCCCATGAGCAAACTAAAACTTTAAACACACTTTTTACTTTTTTCAGGAAATCATAGTCTCGCTCTCTGAAACTTCTAGTAAAGTGTTGCCCTCTACTATATTTAGATAATAAATGCTCAATAACAGCAACAATAGGGGGGTGAAACCCCAATAACAGGCCCATTGTTCCAAACTATCATCCCACAAAGTTTGGTTGAGATCGATCCTGCGACTTAGTAGTAGTTAGATAACGGACAAACAGAGAGACAGATAGATTGTTTGTGCTTTGTATATCTATTGATCTTCGTTTTTGTTTGTTTGTTTGTTGTTAGCTCCAAGTTTCACAATAGGATATCTGTGATTTGCCACTGCCGATATCGAAACCCGGTGTTTAGCGTTATAAGTCTAGAGACTTATGGCTGTGCCATTGAGGGGTGCTAAAGTTAAAGTAAATTAAAGCAAGACTGTTATTAGCTAATGAAAAAAATCCTTAGCTTGACGCTCCTTAACACTAGATTACAAATTAGAATTCTTATAAAACAGAAGTCAATCATTCAACAAACATTTCCGGAAATAACCGGAAAAGCATTTTAAAAATAAATTGAGAGAAACGAGACTGTTCAGGAAAGAGATGCATAAATTTTCAAACATTACTGCTTTGGAGCTTAAATAGCAAAACAACCTGTTGAGCTTATAATTCTAAAATCGACTTGAATAAATTATTCTAATAAAATGTATACACGCCTTCATAAAGAAATCAATTTTACTATTTTTATACTTTTATTTTCATAAAAAATTATGAATTTCTACCCATACGAAATCCTTATAAAAGTAATGGATCAGTCTATTTGTTCATTATTTTACTGATTGATGTACACACACATATACACAGCGTGGTCACAAGTAAATAGACACCACCTTTACAGAAAAAAAATAAAGTTTTCTGTCATATTCACATGAATTGATATATTTATAATTTAATTAATATCTAGTAAATCTT
>NW_013665668.1:1398889-1401452 GCF_000517525.1 Limulus polyphemus | reverse complement strand
ACCAACTATCCTTCCTCTAACAAAATCTGACAATTCAAGAGAACTTTGAGTTCTAGGCATGTTGTAGCATAAGATAATTAATGTGTGGACCATTTTCATTTATATAGTGCTCTGTGAACACAAATTAGTTAGCATAAATCAGTTAAATGACGAAAAATTAGGTGTCTATTTACTTATGACAACTCAGTGTATGTATGCTAACCAAAGTACCTGGCTTTGCTCAGGTTATTAGGTTGATAGTGTGTATTCTGAACCCATTTTAGCATGAAAATATTACCTATATAATTTTGTTGCTAAGCAACATGACATAAAATCCACTGTTGGAACGCATTTTTACCAAAACGCACTGGCTTTTCTATATATTAAAAGTTGTTGTATAAGGAACCACGTCTTTTTATTTGGTTTTTCGCTAGCTTGCCTCATTAAAAAGAGACACAGGTTCTTTTTTTCTTGGACTATGTCGGTCACACTTTTTTCTATGTGGTTTCTCGCTATTTTGCCTCATAAAAAGTTGTGCGCACGCGCACGTGGATAAGTATAGAAGACGTGCTACTTTTAGATAGCTGGTGGACATATGCATGCTGCATAAGACGTGCTACTTTTATACCGCTGGTGGACATATGCAGGATACAGAAGATGTACTACTATTAGACAGCTGGTGGACATATGCAGGGTACAGAAGATGTACTACTATTGGACAGCTGGTGGACGTATGCAGGGTACAGAAAATGTACTACTATTATACAGCTGGTGGACATATGCAGGCTACAAAAGACGTGGTACTTTTAGACAGCTGGTGGACATATGCATGGTATAGAATATGTGCCACCTTTAGACAGCTGGTGGATGTATGCACGATACAGAATATGTGCTACTCTTGGCGTATAATTAGGTCTGAGGGAAGATTGGTAAAACTTCTGATTGATAAAATCGGAGAAAGAAGAGCGCGAGGCAGACAAAAACGCTCTGATATTACTAAATAGATTTGATTTAGACGAGAAGCTTGTATTAAGAAATTATTAATAAAATATACTATATCTGATATATGCAGTGTCTAAGTGGCTTTTCGCCCATTACCAGGACTCTTCAGACATTGTGAGGGATACAGAACAATAGAAAATCATAGTCGTTGACCTTCAGGATTGGGAAGGACACCATGATTGATGTATGATTGATCTAAGAGTCACATAAAAGTTCGAAACCCCCTGCTTTGTGACGTACCACTGATGTCATGTTTAAGAATCATTAATCCTGGCATTACCGAAGGGTTCATTTGCACCCAACTGCATGGTCTTTTAAAACATTTTTTTCTATATTATCTATGGATCAATTTGTTTGTGGATCCGTCAACTTGTTGGTTGTAGGGCTCCACATACAAGGCAAATAAAATATATAAACAGAATTACCATGAATATTGTAATTAATTATATTTGTTACAGACGGTTTTCTTTTTTAGTTTTATATTTCAATTGTATAGCGTTACGACAGCGGAAGTCGCGTGACTCTGGGAGCATGTGCGTTGGAGTTTCTCGAAGGATCATGAATTTGCCCGGCAACTGTAGTCTGATCGAGATGCCCTCTTTTTTAATATATAAGCCTGGCGAGAAAAACCAGCGTGTGGGCAGATAGATAATTGAGTCAAGCGAACAGTAAGCACCATAAGTAAAGTGTGTGAATCACTATGATTTATAGCGTGTGTTAAGTAAATTACAAAGTTTGTATCGAGAAAGAATTTATACCGGAAATTAACAAACAAATAGATACGTAACAAATTGGTATCAAAGAGTGGGACGAAAAAAAAATGGAAACGAGAAGTGGCAAATCAAACTTCGACTTAGAAGATTTGATGGTAACAATACAAGAACAGCAAAAGAAACAAGAAGAACGAGAAAGTAAACAAGAAAAGAGATTGCAGCAGTTGTTGGAGGAAAAGAAAAGAAACAAGAAGAGAGACAACAGTAGTGACAAGAAAACCTGCAACAGTGGCAGCTCGAACAGCAAAATAAACAAGAGAGATTACAGCAGTTGTTGGAGGAGAAAGAAAATAAACAAAAAGAGAGGCTGCAGCAGTGGTTGGAGGAAAAAGAAAATAAACAAAAAGAGAGACTACAGCATTAAAGGACGATTTACTGTCTTTTACACAGGAAGGATATATTAACCATGGACCTAATCAGCCCCAGACAACAGGAAGCCCCTTCCAGACCCCACAGCTAAACTCTAATACAGATATATTCAGTCCTGCCAGAAGTCACATTCCAGACATGAATGTCAGCAGTAGGGGTGATCTAGTATGAAGGAAGTCACAGGAATTCGATGGGAACCATATAGAGCACAATTTGAGCTCCTGGGAGAAATAAATGGATGGACAGAGGAGCAAAAAGCAGTGTACCTGGAAACGAGCCTGAAGGGACAACCACTGGAAATACTTGGACAGTTGTCAGCACTGGTAGCTGCTCTAGAACTCAGGTATGGAACCCAAAATCAGTCCAAAGTCTACAGGGCTAAGTTTAGGACGACAGTCCGTGCAAAAGGGGAGAGCCTGCAAGAGCTGGCACAGGATTTG
>NW_013665668.1:1382436-1397934 GCF_000517525.1 Limulus polyphemus | reverse complement strand
GGAACAATGTGTGAAATTGAAATGAGTATTGTTGAGTCGAGCATGTGAGACGTTTGTTTGAATTATAGCGTTTGTTATAGCGCGATTGTTGAAATTAAGTGTATCACAAAGTTATATTCAGAAAGAATAAACCAGTTTTATTTAAGAAAGGACTTGTGTCGCTAAAGTTTCGTCTGAACGAATTTACGGAAAATTAACTAACGAACGGAGAAGTAACAATATCTTTGGCAGTTGTAACACTGGGTTACAACGACAGTCCAGTCGGTGTTTTTGTCTCTTCTGCTCTGAATCTACGATCACCGTTCGATATCACGTTCTGAATATCTTGCGATTCGTGTGTAAATACTTTTATCATGTTCGTGGGTTTATGAGACAATACGTTCTATTTTGTGTATTGTATGATTTTGTGTGGTAGTGCATTTTCTATTTGCTCTGTAGTGATACTAGTGTGTTTATCCTTTGTTACAAAGGCTTTGGGATTTGGTCTTGTTCCTGGTATGTGTATGTTTATGCTTCCGGGTGCAAAAGCATCCTTAAGCCATTCTTGAAGTAGGCGGTTGAGGTCAGTGGCCTCAGTTCCTTAAACGTGGACACCGCCCTTGGCTAGTTTTACTTCAGGTTTGCAGCGTTGGATTTCTGTAGCTAATTACGGCTTATTGCATATGGCAGGGACCCCTTGGATGATGTTATATTATCGGTTATATGGGGTTGTGTATCTTCGTTTCTTCTTTCTGTTTCGTTTGTTATGTTTGTATATACTCGCGTGTTTCTTTATATTATTTTAAGTTTCGCGCAAAGCTGCTCGAGAGTTATCTGTGATAACCATCGCTAATTTAGCAGCGATAGGCTAGAGAGAAGGCCGCTAGTCAACACCGCCAATGTTGTCATTCGATGCTTTAGAAAGTTAAAAGTGAAGTCGCCATTTGTTTACCCACCCAAAATAGCTAAACAAAAAAGCCAATATTGAAGTAATGGTAAATAAGTGCAGATATATTTCTTCACTTTTATTTATAATTTTATTTGGGAAGTTGGAAATATTATTATGGTAGGATAAAGAACAGATTTACTATATCCGATATATGTAGATCTATTCACACAAACTTGTAGAATCTTCTTAAGTTTGTTCCGATACTGTTGAAACTGTTGCTGACTCTAGAAAAGATGTTTACGTGTACAGTCAGTTGAATTTCTTGATAATCAATTGAAAAATTGAATTAAATTAATTCATACACACACGCATTAATCCACTATCTGCAGTAGTGAAATATTAAAATATTGGTTTTTCTACATAAGTGAAAAGTATTATCAATAGAAATATTTGTTAGATTAGAACTTTGGTTTTAATGTAGGTTTGATTTATGTTTAAGGTATTTCGATTCATCATGAATGTCTTTTTTTTGTCGAAACATTTATTCAACATATGCCAAATAATAATTTTATTAAAGATCAATCTTCTGAAAATAACGATCATTTGAGAATCAGGATTTCTATATTTTCTGTGGGGGAAAATAGGCTCAAACGATCTTCTGAGAATAAGGATTTTTAGGTTTCCGATAGACTTCTATGCGCAACTTGCTATCTGGACAATGTGTAACTAAAACATTGAAAAAAGTTATCTGGTCATTACATTCTAGTTCATAAGTGAGACTGGATGAAACTAAGGCGAACTTGTCATCAACATATCGCATGTACAGATCAGTTTTTTCATCCAATTCATTGAATAACGTATTTTTAAGTGAACAAATTAAAAATATAAAAGGAAAGTATGTGATAGCCTTCAACATAAAAAGTTTGTTTACTAAACTCTCAATAGATGGAGCTCTAAACGTTTTATGTAAAATATTAGATCAAATTTTGTATCCTGTTTAATGAGCTTGTCTATACACCTAGTTAGACTGTATGACAGCAACTCGTACTGCTAGTTCCATAGGATTTTTTTTTAACAAAAACAATCCTCTGCCTTTCTTCATTGATGACTTAGAAAAAAAATAACAACAACCAAAACAATTGATCTCTGTGTACATTATATTGATGACACGTTCACCTTACTTTATGACGATAATAACTACATTAACAGTTTCATGAAAAATTGACCTTTCTGAACCGGTTTAAACTTGAACTTACAAAACACTGCGGTCATAGATAACTATGTTAGTGACCTCAGGACTGTTTTACCCCATCTCTTAGGAATAATAATAATAAACTTAGCCAGTCGAAACTAGTCGATTTTTTACGTTTTGTGAAATTCTTTAATTATTTTTGTAATATTATGTTGATGTATTATTATTGCTTTTCCATGAAGTTACTTCTTCTTTAAAGATCTAATTTGAACATGTTTACCATATATTCATGAAAACATTGATTTTGAGGAATAGCAAGAATAAAAAATAAATCAGATTATGTTTAAGTCCTGTCTTATTGACAACAGCTGTGTGGTGGTTTATGTTACCTAACGTTATCTAGTTTAGAAGAACTGAGAGTAGAATGAAAATGAAGATTAATTAAGTTCATAATGTGATAGCTGTGTGACAAAGCTAGATATTAATAAAACATAAAGTGAGTAGATTGTATTAATTAATCAGTTAAGCATTTTCACTGACCACAGCTTTCTCGAGTGCAATCTCGATAAGCTTTATAGGTGCACCCAAAGTGGTCTGTTTATTATACGTAGTGTTTACATGTGCCTAACAAATATAAACCATCAACAGTTATTAAACCAACTTATATAGTTAATATGATTCGTACAGCAAAATGTGTTAATACAAATGGACACCTAGTGGGAAAATCTCCCGCTGGAGCAGAAGTAAGCCTACTGACTTACAATAAGGGTGACACAGCAGATGGCTCAATGTGGTTAGCAGACAAACCAGGTAGGGAAAAAAAAGTTTTGTTAAATCATAAACCTATATACCCTAAACTTAAATAATTTTATTTACACAAAATCGTAACTATTCTTAATACTTAACTTATGTTGTAGATTGTTTATAAGGTATGGTTTTTATTTTATATTTCACTTTGAAATTAGGGCTAACTTTTAAACATATTTTATTATTCACCAGACTTTATGAGTTTTGATAAATGAGTTATTTTAATTGTCTTTAATAAAAATTACTATTTTTTAAATTAACTTTTTGTTGTCAGTCGACGTAATGACATAAATAAACTTTGAGTTAAAATTAATATTTATTCCTTGGATGAAAACTATTTTCAGTTCACAAATATGTATACAAAAAAATGTAAAATTCGTATGTCGCTGTACACATACACATATTTACTTTGGCAAAATTGAAATGTAATGTTACGTCTCCGTTTGTTAATTAATTTTCCGTAACTTCGTTCCAACGAAACTTTAGCGACACAAGTCCTTTCTTAATAAAACTGGTTTATTCTTTCTGAATATAACTTTACCGATACACTTATTTTCAACAGTCGCTCTATAACAAACGTTTTAACAACGAACGTTAACTTCAACAATACTTTCTGACTGCAGTTCAATTACTCACTACCTACACACATTTTGTTTTCGTCACGTTGTGACCATCTTATATATACCAGACTACCCTATATCTAGTAATCGCAACAGTAGCTTGATCTATTATCTAATGAGAGGTTAGCCTTAACTGATTAATTTGATTAATCTTTAGGAAATAACACTTTTGTGTACCCATCAGGCTAGTACTGTTATGACGATTTGAAATATCATAATATCTTATATTCATGAATGTATGAGTGAATTTTGCTAAGTTTTTCATAAGTGCTCTACATGTAGGTAAGGCATCCTCTTATGTCAGTGTGAGAAGGTTGTAAACTTGTTCAAATCATCTGCTTAAATATTTATTACATAATATAAAAATTGTTCAATTGGACTTATACTTGGTTGATCCTATATCTATATCTTATTCTCCTTGTGTGATTGGTTCGTTTTGAATTTCGTGCAAAGCCACACGAGGACTATCTGCGCTAGCCGTCCCTAAGTTAGCAGTGAAATACTAGAAGGAAGACAGCTAGTCATCACCACCCATCGCCATATCTTGGGCTACTTTTTTACCAACGAATAGTGGGATTGACCGTCATATTATAACGCCCCCACGGCTGAAAGGGCGAGCATGTTTGGTGGGATTCGACCCCGCAACCCTCAGATTGCGAGTCAAGCGCCCTAATCACCAGGTCATGCCGGGTATCCTTGAGTGAGGTCGTTGTCATTTCAAGTGATGTTAAATAGACTTGTGCAAGTTAATATGGGCTGGGGTTCTCTCTCTCTAATATGTGTAAGATGCATGATTGCAGACACAGGTAATATAAGGATTGTGGGATATCGCACTAGTGTCTAGATCTAAACTAAAAATGTGGTACCATCATTATTCTTATCCTTGTCTTGGTTTTATGTAGACGTGAAAATTCCTGGTATCTAATCCAACAGCCAGTTTTATTGTTAATAACGAACTTAGAGGCAGCCATAAGTAAACACTTGCTCTTTATTGCATGAATAAAGATTTTTGTTCTATTTGTACTCTTGTATTTTCTTTTGTTCTTTATTCTTCGCTGTTCGTCTTCGAAATTACTTTCTGTAAGGTATTTCCAGAACGTATTGTTTATAACGTTCTTTTGGAAATTTGTGTCACTGAATTCCACGCTGTCTCAAACACCGCAAAAACTCGTGAGTCAAAACGAAACAGTTTTGTATTTAATACCGTAAGGTGTTTACCCTAAAATGACTTGATAGCCATTACATAATATAACAATTGTGTCCCTATCAGAAATAATTTGCCCAAAGCCTCGAAATGAAAGCCATTTCAGAATAATTTTTATTCTCAATCCAATATTATATCATACCATTTGTTTTAGCTCAAGGCCACACAATGGGCTATCTGAGATCTGTCTACCGCAGCGAATTGAAACTCGGATTTTAAGCGTTGGAAGTTTGTAAACTTACCGCTGACTCACAAGGGGTCTTAGTCATTAGAGAGCATTGTAACTGAATGTCATTTAATGTCGAATACTACGTTTACTGCAATTCTCTGATTAGATTGTTTTCCTGAAAAATAACGAATAATCTTTCCAAATATATATATATATATAGGGTGGTCCAAAATTGTGTTTCCTATTTTCAAATTTAATAATTAAATAACTAAGGAAATACAACCATGTAGTTGTCAACACCTTGTAGCTCAACTCAAACAGTTTCTATTGTCATGTTTATTTTTCACTTCAATGAATAGTGTTACCCCGTAAAATGGGAACTGTGCAAGAAAAGGCTCAATGTGTTGTTTGGCTTGCAGAGACCAAGTCAGTAACTGTGGTGCAGCGTAATTACAGACGCCAGTACAAGAAAGAAGTATGGGGGGTATGTTAAGGATATCGTGTATCACACACCTATAGCAAAAATCATGGAGTTAAAGACCAGGATAACGGACACCATCGCTACTGTAACTGTGGACGACATGTTGCAGCAAACGTGGACTGAAATCGAATATCAGTTAAACGTGCTGATAGCCACTAAAGTCTACTGTCATGTCAACAAAAACAGCACTTAAAATACATTTGAATGATTGAACAAGCGGATAAGCTTATGAAAAAAATAACAACAACAAAACACACACCCACATCTAAAGTGAAAATGCTTCCGCACAAGACTTTAGTGTATAGCGATTACTTCAGAATTAAACAATGTTAAACTTGAAATATTCTACTTGTACAGACGAGAATTAAAAGCAAAAATATACCATAACTCAATACGTTTAACTGACATTTTTTTTGACAGTACACTATAACATAGCACACAGATAATTTTAGGTTAAATTTATGACAAACAAAAACTATTTCAAACATATGAAGATGATTCGTTAAACTTATTTTCACCTGATTCAATAAATGCACTCAAACAGTCTTAGAAAGATCACTGCGAACGTCAGATATTTTTTAAATTTATATTTTGCTTTAACTAAAACTGCAAATCGTTGAATTTTTAACCACTTATAGCTAAGATGTCTTCTTTACTTTCAATGAATATTCCTAGTCGTAAAAATAATGTTTGCTAAAGTTCTTAGTATTATTCCACTAGAATTTCAAAATGAACACTGTCCACTATATCCTTCCTATCGTACTTTATATTAACAGCCAAGTCTCTACATTCCTCGTTAATTAGAATTTCCCCAACAGGCATCTCCGAATGAACGACGATGAAGGATGATTGATAAGAAGGAAGAATTGTGAACTGGAAGTAATATTTCGGAATAACTTGAACCGGATAATAGCTTATGGAACCGATATTCTCCTTGTCGGCCGGGTTCTGGAGGAATGAAAGAGAATAAAACGGTTTTTACTTACTAAGTTCTATGGCAACTGGTTTAAGAATCGAAACTTTAGTATTTATTGAAACCTGTTTAACATCTGTTTGATTTATAAGAACTTTTATTTGTTAGTTCGTTTAATGTATCTGTAAGGTAGGAATTTATTTAGAGAATCATCACATAATAAATATTTTGAAGTTATTCAAAGTGTAGTATGTTTGTTTGTTTGAATTTCGCGCAAAGCTACACGAGGGTTATCTGCGATAGCCATCTCTAATTTAACAGTGTAAGACTAGAGGGAAGGCAGCTAGTCATCACCACCCATCGCCATATCTTGGGCTACTCTTTTACCAACGAATAGTTGGATTGACTGTCACATTATAACGCCTCCAAGGCTGAAAGGGTGAACATGTTTGGTGTGACAGGGATTCGAACCCGCGACCCTCAGACTGCGAGTCAACCACCCTGGCCATGCCGGGCCGGTGTAGTATGTGACTAGTTGTTTATAAAAGACAACAACTTATGATGCAAATGTATGACTAGAAGAATAATATATATATATTCAAAAATTAAAAAGAAAACGTAATTCCTAGAACAAATAACTATAAACGAATGAAAACTGTAACTTGTTATTTTTATTTTCACATTACTCACTTCCCCAACACAGGTTATCCACTTATATATTTATCAATATAACAAAATAAATTATTAATATTTTTTTCTCAGGTTTGCGATTGAGGATATTTATTATATATATATATACACCACATTATATACTCTGTCATTATATACTACCTGATGATGACAAAACCTTGTAGAAACGTTGTACATTTGCTGTTATATTAAACTTATATTAAAGTTTTTCTTCATTACCCATTCAAGCCGTCTCCAGCCATTATTAGTCTCACAGTGGGTTCCTCGTCATCGAATACTCTGTCTATTTCAGAGTTATCAGTTCTACGAGCTTTTACAAGATATAAAAACTATAGAAGTCAAGAGAGAATTTGAGATCTATTAAAATTATGTTTCTTCTAAGATTTTTAATAGAATAACTAAGTTTTTGCAAACAGTTTTAACACAAAGTTGATGTATCTAGTATAATTATAATTTGTAAAATAATCTTTAATCAAGGTCCATTGTTCCTTTTGAACTCTCATGTGAAAAATAATTTCCTATCATGTGAAACAGATCGATTACACTTCATCTGATTGAGCTTGACCATGACTGACCAGTTATATAATCATAAGAATTTGCAGAGGTGCAATTGATTTGAGCTTCCAGTGGCACAGCGGTATGTCTGCGGACTTGCAACGCTAGAATCCGGGTTTCGATATCTATGGTGGGCAGAGCACAGTTAGCCCATTGTGTAGCTTTGTGCTTAATTACAAACAAACAATTGATTTGAAGAAAATTCACATGATACCGACAGACTTTTCCTTTTCTTTGGACCACGTTCGAAACTACAGCTACTAAGCGGACTTTCATCCGGATTATTGTTTATGTAAGCTATAAGGAAAATAATAAGAATGAATAACAATTTGATAATAATTTTTAAGTTAGGTGATGAATTATTACATTATTCATGCGTGACCCGAAAGCGAAGGATTTTAAAGCAATCATATCGACTTTAAAGTGTGTTTACAAACTGTCTGACTCGATGTGAAGTGTACATACTGTTTGTGTGTGTGTGTTTGTTTTTGAGTAAAGCCCCACTGGGTTATCTGCTGCGTCCATCGCGGGGAATCGGTCCCCGGATTTTAGCGTTGAAAGCCACTAAAATTACCGCTGTCCAACCGGGAGACGTGTACATACTGAATTTATTGAACAGCTTGCCCATCCATCCCTCCACCATGCTGGCTTAACTCTAAGCGGGAGGGCTTATAACGTTAAAATTATGAGTTCGATTCCTGCATTTAGCATAGTGCCGAGAGCCCATTGAACAGTTTTATCCTTAACAGCGCACAAACAAACAATCTATAACTGGATTTTGTTCCAACACTGTTTATCAAAATATTACTTCATTTTTACTATCCTTTCCTTTATTGTGTTGCATAGAAATTAAACAAAAATATTGTTCCAAGATTCATAGAATTTAGCAGTCGTTTTTGGTAATAGATCCTGTGCGCTATGTTTTGCAAAATTTCCGAAATATCTAAATAAATGAATATAATATCTACCTCAAGTATCTATGTTTTTTCTTGGGCCTGTTTTGCCACACTGTTTCACAAAAGAAAAGTTAAAGATGGACATTTGTATTCCTTAATATAAAATAAATTATCAAAACAGTCTTAAATTCTGTTAGTGTTGTATAGAAATAACACACAATCTATTAAAACTAACAAAAATTTAATGCAAATAAAAACAAAATAAAAGAGCTTTAAAAATGTTCCAAGAATGGCATTCACACACGTTGAGTTGTATAAACAAAAATATATTTATTTTTTATTCTAAGCTACAAAATTTGAACATAAACAAGTTACGCTTTCCAGAAATGTGTCGATTTTTTTATTTATTTTTTGTCCAGTACTGCCAGCCATTTTTATTTTCACAAGCGATCCAGATGAGATTAGTATCTACGTTTCCCCTGGGAGGTAAAGGATAGAGCCCCCCAGTGGCACAGCGGTATGTCTACGGACTTACAACGCTAGAAATCGGGTTTCGATACTAGTGGTGGGCAGAGCACAGATAGCCCTTGTGTAGCTTTGTGCATAATTAAAAACAAACAAAAGGATAGAATACTAACACTGAGGAAACATAGAAACATTTTGTGATTGTTTATTTTTTCTATGTCTATGGAATTCGAGAGACTTTAATGTAAACCAAGCATAGTTTAGAAATGTTTAATAACATGAAGCTTCCTTAACGTCACGAAAGAACCTCGTTATTCCTGATCTATAAGAACTACTTAACATTTGTACTTTTACTATGGATACAAAATTTTCGTATAATACATTTATTTCAACAGATGTTCATAAAAAAAACTTTGAAATCCTGAAGTGTGTGATAGTGTATACAATCATTGATATTAACACGTAAGTCATACATACATATATAAATCGAAAACATTACAAAAAGACTCATAAATCAAAATTAATTTTTCCAATACCAAGTCGTTGTTGTCATCATCAAAACTCACAACGGATAACGTCTGTAGCCATAGCACCCAAAAGCGTTGGGGATATTCCATCTATCAGACAAGATTCAGACGCCGATGTCAAACTAACCAATAACTAAGTAAAATCATTTAAAGGTTAAGAGTTGAATGCTTGAACTCACAACGTCTCATCTGCCACTGCCTTTCGCTGTCTGATACAACCTTAAAGTAGAAATAAACCATCCTAAATATCTACAATGTAAAACTCTGAACTTCCACCCTTTTGCGAGATATACAAAAAGTCAAAAATGTTCTGATAGTAGAAACAAACCAATTTATATTTCTACAAGACTCCCAACCGCCACCTTTTTATTTAGTAATTACAAAATGTTGTTAAACAGAACTAAAGCCCTTACCTTAATTGTTTTTAATTCCCCATCCTCCCCCTTTCTCTTGAAATTCGTTCAATAATAAACTATGTGAGGTGAGACAAGCCCAACTACGTGAAGTTGGTCTTTCCGCTTCAGAATACTGAACAAAATGCCTAGATATTTTAAAGTTAGTTAGTTATAAGCCAAGAATGACTTTGAGTAACTAACGACCTCTATGTTCTCTACAAGGTAGTTTCCGTAATCGAGAGTTTACTTTTTAATATAATTTCATACTTACTATAGAATAATATAAACATTTTTCTATATGCCAGTTGTTATAAAGTCATAACCATTATATTTCGAAAGAAGAGTTTGAGGTTATTCGGCTATCCAGCTTGGTTTAGCACGTTTTTTTTTTTCTTTCTACATCTTGTTTTGGTAAACTGTGATACGAAAATGTAATAACTCACATTATGAAATACATGATCTGTTAATAAAAAATTGTGTTATTTAGCAATATCAGTTCTCATCCGCCTAGCGAGGTTATTGATGAGTTGTCGCTCAGATTTCCTAAAAGCAAATTTATGAGAAAACTCATACAATTCTCACCAGCCTAGCGAGTAAAATCTTGTCGTCCAGATTTCCTAAAAGCAGGTTTATAAGAAAACCCACACAATTCTCCCCAGCCTAGTGAGGTCTGTGATGAGGTTTTCATCCAGATTTCATAAAGGCAGATTTATAAGATACCCCAGAGAATTCTCATAAGCCTAGCGAGGTCAATGATGAGGTTGTCATCCAGGTTTCCTAAGGGCAGATTTAGGGGAAACCCTATATAATTCTCATCAGTCTAGCGAGGTCAGTGATGAGGTTGTCATCCAGATTTCCTAAGGGCAGATTTAGGAGAAACCCTATATAATTCTCATCAGCTAAGTGATGAAGATTTTCACTCATATTTTCTCAAGTTTGATTTCGAAAATACTATATACAACTACAGATATAACAAACATCAGTAACTGGTGGCAATAACCACAATAATTGATTGTGACAAACATGCTCACCGGGGCTGTCTCCAAATTGAATAGCGGCTGGCGTCCAAGTAGGTTTGTTTTCGTCTATCGTCTGAAACAGTACTACATACATGCATGCCGAGAAGGTTGCAAGGGCAGCATAGAAGATAATGTAGAATATCGTTATTCTAGCTGAGAAAGAAAAAAATTGACGTTGTATATACTGTAGATTACCAGTCCATTTTTTTGTCTATTGAAAATATATTAATCATTCACAATATTTTGTTTGATTTTTTTTTTAATTATTCACAAAGTTACAAAAGGGCTATCTGGGCTCTGCCCACCACGGGTATCGAAACCCGGCTTCTATCGTTGTAAGTCTGCAGACATACCGCTGTGCCACTGGGGGGGGGGGGCGCAATATTTTGTTTCGACTTGCAAACACAAATCCATACACAATATTTTGTTACGACTTGCGAACACAAATCCATACACAATATTTTGTTACGACTTGCGAACACAAATCCATACACAATATTTTGTTACGACTTGCGAACACAAATCCATACACAATATTTTGTTACGACTTGCGAACACAAATCCATACACAATATTTTGTTACGACTTGCGAACACAAATCCATACACAATATGTTTTTACGACTTGCGAACACAAATCCATACACAATATATTGTTACGACTTGCGAACACAAATCCATACACAATATTTTGTTACGACTTGCGAACACAAATCCATACACAATATTGTGTTACGACTTGCGAACACAAATCCATACACAATATTTTGTTACGACTTGCGAACACAAATCCATACACAATATGTTGTTACGACTTGCGAACACAAATCTAATCTTAACCAACATTTTTATATTAATCAGTTTAGTTATTCGTACTTTGGTAACATAAAAAGTACGTCACTGCAATTTTTATCTTGAAAATTTCAAATATGGCGTTTTGAAATTACTGAATCCTTATTCCGAAATATTTGGCCCGTGCGGTATATATTTTTTATCAGTAAAATAATTATATAAAGCTTATTTTTTTCTATTCAACTATTTCAGTTCTTATTATAACCCAACATTAAGAGTAAATTTATCTACTCATTTCATTAATGTTTCAAACAAGATTCGTCATTAATATTGCCCATTTTTGGCTTGGTTCACTTAATAGACTTCTCGTCCAAAGTATTATTACATTACATTATCAATACATTAATTTTGTTTAGGATAGGCACATGTATGAAATAAACGTTATATGTTAAACCAAGTTAGAAGTTGTATGTTCACTTCATTAATAGATGAACTGGTATGAAACCGCAGTCTAATATATTTGGAATGAGCTAAAAATTGCTCTATTTTTCTTCGTAGGCAGAGTTATATCACATTCAGTAGACTTTATACAGTAACATAAATTTTCTAAAATAATTTATTTACAAACTTTGAAGAAGTATATATATATATATATATACTTCTCTTCTTTCATTCAACACACAATTTTACAGCATCTTAATAAAAGTTTTGAGACGGCTTCACTGGGTAATGAAGAAACTTTATTATAAATATGCAATTGTAATAAAGTTTTACATTATCCACTCAAGCCGTCTCAAAACTTTTATTTTCAAAAAGTGGGTTCCTCGTTATCAAGCATCCTAATAAGAATTAACTACTGTGGTAATAACACAATAGCTTAATAACGTTTTCTTACTTCACTGAGCTGTTTACAAAAGGCATCTTACCAAGACTAAAATTGGTATTTTCAAACTAGGCTAGCTGATTTAAACTTACACTAACACTGATAGGTATATTTATTGGTTTAAAACATTCCAGTTGCGTTCATGTTGTAAAGCGTGGAAAACGTAGGAAGCATACAAGGTTTGAATTTGCAAATAAATGGAAATTAAACTGCTAACATAAGATTTCTTTAGACTATATTTCTTTAACACAAAATATCCACCGACAAAATTAACCATCCCGAAGTATTAAAAGAACACATAACCGTATCCTATGATAACAAAATGAAGTAAACTGTAATCTTTACTTAATCAAAACAATTTGATTTAATTATGCTATTTTAAAAAAAATGATACAATTTCTAATTAGTTGATTAGTTTTACACACGAGACTTTTAAACCCTAAAATTGTCTAAAGTGTTTAAATGTTTATTTCAGTAATTCTACTGTTCTGAATTTTTAATATATGACAGTCCTCTAGTTTTTTGTTTGGTCTGTCACTTACTGATAGTTAGGACGCTTGACTCGCAATCTGTGGGTAACAGGGTCCAAATCAATCCCCGAACATGCTCGTCCTTTCAGCCGTAGGGACGTTATAATGAAACGGTTAATCTCATTAAGAATCCCAAAAGTTGGCGAAGGGTGGTGCAGAATAGCTGCTTTTCCTCTAGCCTACCATTTTAGGGTCGGCTAGCGCAGATAACCTTTACTTAGCTTTACGCGATACCGCTAGAAACTGGATTTCGATAGCCCTTCGTGTAGCTCTGAGCTTAATAACAAACAACAGCTTTGCGCAAAATTCAACAAACAAACGAATAATTACCAAGTGCTGTTTAGGTAACTAGGTATAACAGAGATAGACATAGTCGAAGTTTAACTTCTCAGATACTAGAGTCAGAAATATGTTTAATTGTTGTTGGTTTCTATTCGACTGATTACTTCGAAAGAGGATTATTGTATAAAATATTATTAGAGGTGTATAATTTTTGTACAGAAGTTTATTTGTGTTAATAACTCTTTCTACTAGTTAGCGTTACCTAAATCACCCCCTTTTCTTCTTTGCAACGATCTACTGTTCAACATAGCGATGCAAGAACTGGTTTAAATAAAGACCTTATTTCCCCCGTGGGTCAGCGGTAAGCTTGAGGGTTCATAACGCTAAAACTCGGGGCTGGATAACTGCAGCGGGTACGGCGCAGATAGCCCATTGCGTAGATTCCCGCTTTATCTCAAACAAACAAAACCTACAATGCTGCCTCCGCAGCCTCGTTGTTTGTAATGCTATTAGAGTAAGCAAAAGTGACCTCTGACGGAGATAATTTGCTTCAAGGTTTATGCTCTTACTTTTTTACATTTTCTAATAATAAATATTTAATGTTGTACAGTTAGGGATATAAATACATATAAAAAGGGTTGTTTCTTGTTGTTGTTTTATTGTCTCCTCGTCAAGCTCGGTCTTCGCACGAGAAAATTATAATTGCCCATCATTGATCCAAACTATTTATCTGAGTTCATTTGCAGTTCCGGCCTTAGGAGGGTGCGGGGGGCCTGATGCGAGTACTCAGGATTAGGTTCTCGAGTTTGGTTACTAGAAGTATATAATCGACTCGGCCACTGAGATGCGGGTCTGAGGCGGTTGTTTCAGTGGCCTCGCCCTTGGGCAGACCTTGTTCATTTGATAGAACGTTATTTACTCCCTTATCGGGTGGAGGTGATGTTTTGTTTTTGTTTAGGTATTGATTTATATATCGCTAGGCGAGATGGACGATGAAAGCTATTATAAACTTGTAAGCCCGATATAACACATTATATGTTTATTGTAATTCCAGAACTGAGCCATTTACGAGACTTCAATGTTGTTGAAGTACGATTTTGTAATTCTTACTAAAACTTTGATGGCAAAGTAATTACATCACCAACGTTAGCCATACAAGGGAGGTATGTCGGATTGATATATTTGACCATGCTCAAGGCCTCATAGATTTATTTACTCTAATCCTGCCTAAAATAATTTCCATTTGAGGGTAGGCTGGTAGAGATCCTGATGAGTAATAAAATCTAATCGGGTATACACGTGCCCCACGCTTAGTATTGCTGGCGCACAAAAATATAGCTAATAAAAAGGTCTGATGGATTAATTTACTCTAATCCTGCCTAAAAGCATTTCAAATGCCGCGGCTATTGAGGATTCTCTCTTGTTTTTTGTTTTTGTTTTTCTGTTCGTTTAGCGAAATATAATGTCTTATAGTGGTCATAACCAACGATACCATGCTTACATTGGGACCTAGTATGTATTTCAAAATTTCAACAACATTACTAATCTTAAAACTTCACCCAAGAACTCGGAGTTTGATTCCCCGCGATGGACACAAAAGATAGTCCATTGTGACTTTGCTCTAATACAAGCAGTAAACCTATACGATTAGGTCTAACGAAATAATACAGCTTTCAGTATTCGTTAAGATATAATTTAACGGTATGTAAAATATATTAAGTTTACGTAGTAACCATAAAAAAAACCTGAAGCTTCCACAGAGGGCTCATAGAAATTGGAAAAGAAAACCTAAAATTTTCGTATCTTATGGAGTACACAGGGTACACGAAATTTACAACGAGTATCCTCCCGAGGATTATTCTATCAAGCAATATATACGAATTTGGTAATTACTTTAAAAACTAAGTACGAGTTCGTAATCACCATGATGAAACCGTCCCTTGTAAATGCCCCCAGTGGCACAGCGATATGTATGCGGACTTACAACGCTAGAATCTGGGTTTCTATACCCGTGGTGGGCAGAGCACAGATAGCCCATTGTGTAGCTTTGTGCTTAATTACAAACAAACAAACAAACAAACCCTTTGTTAAGACAGCGGAAGTCACGTGCCGCTGATAACACGTAATGAGTATCTCGAACGTTCCTGAAGGCTCGCGTGTTTGCCAGACGCCCTCTATTTTGTATATATAAGACCGGCGAGAAGTGACGAT
>NW_013665668.1:1377472-1381844 GCF_000517525.1 Limulus polyphemus | reverse complement strand
CTAAGAAAGAACTTGTATCGCTGAAGTTCTTCCGAAAGAATTTTTACGGGTAATTAACAAACGACCAGAGGCATAACACCTTGTAAACAAGCAGAAACATTTGCTGTTGAGAACAACAGTACTACCTAAAGGGGTGGTGGTGGTGGTTAATTTATTCAAGGTGGGCTGGACATTCAGGGGGTCCGGACAACTAGTTGTATGTGGCTTATTAATAAACATTACTTCACTAGTTTGTGAAAAGAATCATGTGGAGTCAGATAGTAAACCATTATACAACATTTTACATATGTGTGTTAAACTGTGTCTATTTTATTAATCGTGATAAGAGGTAAAGATACATTTATTTCACAGTTTGTATTTCTCTTAGACTGGTACTGTTTTGTTCGTTTAAGCATGTAATCATTTTGCGGACTGAAATGTCAACTTCAGGAGATACATTTCACTTACTATCATTCCACAGTAATCCCTCTTTAATATGCTGTTAAATGAATTTATTACGTCCATTAAGCTTATTACGTATGTCTATTTTCTTTTCAGGAGAAATTACCTTTCCCAAACTGGGTGCAGACGATTATTGGGATATAGTTTGGTTCAGGAAGTTATGAGCTAGAATATCAGTTATCACCATCTCATGTAATTTATGCAACATCTATTTATTCATCGCTTCTAATTGCAAATGAGACATACAACAACTCCGACAACAACATTTGAGTTTCATTGTACGCTATATAGATGATACATCAGTGACGATCAACAGCGCCACCTTCCTGACAGCTGCTAACGGAACGAAGAAATCTATGTGAAAAATGGCAACAAAGTCTGGAAAACGTGTTAACTTAATCCGTAATAAACGCCCTTTTCAAGGCGTACATGTACTTAAAATATATTACCTATGGACGTTTATTTGTTCATTTTTAAGCGCAAAGCTGCACAATGCAATTTGCAAATCTGCACTCTGCTCACCGCGGGCATCGATCCCCGATTTTCAGTGTTATAAAAGACCGTGAATAGGCAATGAAAATGTACACTTAAAAAAAAAATATGGTTTGTGACCAAACAGCAGAGCATGTGTATAATTTTATTTGAAAAATTTTAAATTTTTGTTTTTCACGGGTTATATTTAAACGTCAACATTGAATGAAATAGTTACAATATATTAAAATATAAAAACCACTACTAAGAAGGCTTTTAAAACTTTTAATTCATAACCAGGATGTAATTAAAAAACAATTAATTTAGTTTTTGAACAATATTATTAGTAGTTCATCGTATATATTTATGTGGAAAAAAACGTTAAAAGGCCACATAAAGGCCAACTTAAGCATTCATGTTTTCATTGTTGTTCCCAACAAACTTATGCAAGAAAATTATAGCAGTTCTTATTATAGCTTGCCTCATTAAAAAGATGCGCACGCGAATAAGTAATAATACTAAGATGCACACCGTGCACATGAGTATCTGTCTGTATCTATGTCATCTATATATTTGTAATATAAGAAACCATTCTTTTCTATGTGGTTTTTCGATAGCTTGCCTCATTAAAAAGATGTGCACGTGCATGCGCGCGAGTGCATATGGATAAGATAAGTAATACACAGGTGCACACCATCAAAGTCCACTTAGTATGGGTGCAAAATTTCAGGTGTCTATAGGTTCTTTCTCCTTGGAGCTATGGCAGACCCACTTCTTTTCTATGTGTTTTTTTGCTAGTTTGCCTCATTAAAAAGATGCGCGCGCGCACGTGGATAAGATAAGTAATATCCAGGTGCACACCCTCAATATGGGTGCAAAATTTCAAGTATCTAGGTTCTTTTCCCTTGGAGCTATGGCAGTAATAAGTAAAACCCAGGTGCACACCCTCAGTATGGGTGCAAAATGTCAAGTATCTAGGTTCTTTTCCCATGGAACCATGGCAGTGATAAGTAAGACCCAGGTGCACACCCTCAGTATGGGTGCAAAATTTCAAGTGTCTAGGTTCTTTATTTGGAGCTATGGCAATCACATTTCTTTTCTATGTTTTTTAAAAACTCCTGAATAGCGTTTTTTTGTAGACATCATTGAAACTTCTTAAACCTTGATTCAAGTTGTAGACAAAAAAAAAAAGAACAGCAAACAAACAACAAAACATATGCTGCAACATGGTATCTGAGAAGTATCATTTTAAGACCTCTCGAGATCCACAGGCACTGAAACCTTACAGTCATGTTCCACAATATAACATCTCAACTCAATCCTTCAGAATTGTTACAGCACAACCATGGACTGTATGAACACCAGATCCATACTCAAATATCACCATGAAACGAGACGAGGTGGCTATCACCACTCAATAGAATATGCCATAAACTTACGATATCTTAAGTCCTGAGATGATATAGTTTTTGTAAATCCAGCACTTTTTAAGTACCTACACTCATTCGAGAGCATGCTCCACAGACCTCAGATGTGGGGCCCACATTAGAGATAGTAACATCACTGTAAGTGTTTTGGAAATTTGATTTTTCTTATCTTTTTCACGAACTGATATAGTGAATATTTGTTCGATTTCGAGAGAACAGTCGAAGATGGTTCCAAATCTTTTCAGCAAGGACTCCGTTTATTATTATTTTTCTCCACAAACCCCATGTTTTTGAAAGATTCCGTCTAACCAACAAACTGTTTTTATTAACTAATAATAAACTTGTTTTCTTATTTTTTACTATCAGATAAAAGACGTATAACCGAGTGTGCAATTAATAAAAGAGCAATATTAAAAACTTACTTATTTAATGAAATGGTATTACTTTCGCATACTCCTAGGGCTCCAGGGACCCCCAGATTGGGAATCACTGCTCTATACTGTTATATTATTGATACTGCTGAATGGCCTCGTGCAAGATAAATAATGTACAGTTACTATCCACACCTATTGATTTTTCACAGTTTCATCACCTTGTAATCTCTTGCCTCTGGTTAATGTAATGTTCGACTTTTCTCATCTTGCACACAATCTAACATTACTAGCCTTATTTGGTGAACTACTGTATATTTACCGATTTCCCTTCCACCATCTTGGAACAACATCTTGGTCTAAAAAAGTCTCCAAACATTTCTGGCTGAACAGTCTTTATTATTAAATGATATAGCTTACTCTGGTTTTATGTTCCTTATATAATGTTTGTAAATCGTATACTTGATATTTAAGTGATACTAGACTGCCCGTGACCGTTGGGTCACCCACTATTCAAAGATTATGAAGAATTCAAGCTGATTTCAATTCTTTTTTGACTGAGAAAATTTTCTCATTTCCTTACCTACCATAACCAAGGCACATTATTGAGAATTTTTTCAAGATCTTGTTTTTGTAATCTTATGCCTTTTAATGAAGATGGGAACATTGACAGGGAAATAGATTTGAACGAAGCAGTTTCGTAAAGAGCGCGAACGGTAGTGTGATGTAAAATTACTCGTGCTAAAAATTTTCACAAAAGTGACCCGAAAAACGGCGCTAACTCGGTAACTCGTTACCCGATTTTAACGAAACTTGTTTTATTATGTATCTATTCTCATTTCATTACAAATATGGCGCTATTGTGCGCCGTTTTCGCTGTATTTAATTACAGCCAAGCAAACAAACAAACAATCTCAGAGTTTTAGTACTACATAGATAGATTAGTTGTTCTTCGAATATCTTATTTAAGTTTTCGGTTTCCCCTATAGTTACTAACGTGTAGTAGCAGTTTGTCAGGTTTTGTTTTTGTGGATTCTTCTACAGTAGGTGTCTGTGACTTGTTGGCAGTAAAGGTAATGATGAATGAATAGCACACACTACACTTGTTTCAATATCAAAGTATATATATTCTGAACTAAATTCACACAAACACATTAACATAGACGTCAACCTTGCCCAGGTGGTTAGGACGCTCGACTCGCAATCTGTGGGTTCGAATCCCCGTCACACCAAACATGCTCGCCCTTTCAGCCGTGGGGACGTTATATGTGACGGTCAATCTCATTATTCATTGGTAAAAGAGTAGCCCAAGAGTTGACGGTAGGTGGTGATGACTAGCTGCCTTCCCTCTAGTCTTACACTGCTAAATTATGGACGGCTAGTGCAGATAGCCCTCGTGTAGCTTTGCGCAAAATTCAAAACAAACAAACAAACTGATCTAAACCTAAGAAGTTGAATCGAGACTGCGTTGCAATGCAGAGGTGAGTTTGAAACAGGTATCGCAATCGAACCAAACAACATTTTTGAAATTTACTTTTGATAGCAAACCTAGAAAAAGATAATTCATTCAAGACTGTACCTGCTGTTGTTACGACAAGATGCAATTTTATTAATTCATTCAAGACTGTACCTGCTGTTGTTACGACAAGATGCAATTTTATT
>NW_013665668.1:1365257-1376892 GCF_000517525.1 Limulus polyphemus | reverse complement strand
AATTTATTCAAGACTGTACCTGCTGTTGTTACGACAAGATGGCAATTTTATTAATTTATTCAAGACTGTACCTGTTGTTGTTACGACAAGATGCAAGTTTACCGCAGTTTTCTAACATACGAATGAAATCTTTATTGTAAGCATTTGATGTGGAAGAAAGATATTTCTTCAATTTAGAGTTTTCTGTTTTAGATAAATAAAGTCTGTCATTCAGTGTATTTCATTTTATATTTTTCCAAATCACGCCTAACTTATCAGTATAAGCTACGTCTTTTACGATATTTTCAGAATGTTACCATTTCCTATGTCCACTTTAGTATCTTCGCTTGCTGTTACAACATCACAATACTTATCTGCACGTACGTATTTATATATACATCTATAGATAATTTCTGCTATATTGTTCATTCTTCGTTGTTTTTAACAGTAGTTTACTGAATCTACTTCAGTGTGGGAAATCTTTTGTTACGCCTACATTTGATACCGTTTAACCCTAACTTGATGATACTAATCATTTCATAATGTACATAATTTTCAAAATATATTTAATTATTATTTATCTTGTAATAACTAACATTACGAGAAATATATGTATAGATATTAACTTTCAAACATTTAATAAGATACTCCAGCAATACGAAGTACAAATGAAACTATGTATAATTTTGCTTACATAGCAAAGTGCAAAATCGTAAAAGCGCGATCTATTTGACGACGATGAATCAGAAAATTAATTTTGGAGATGGCTTAAAAGTGTATGAAATAAACTTCATCACAAGTAGCAAATATACAACGTTTCGACAAGCTTTTGTCCCAGATGATGACAAAAGCTTATCGAAACGTTATACAGTTGTTTCAAGCCGTTTTGAAACTTTATTAACGTTATCTATTGTTCATTATGATAAATAAGATGAGCATTTTATGAAAATGAATATAACTGAAACTGCGTAGACAGCGTTATCTGTAGATTAAGATAGAAATTAAACTCATATATATTGTATTTTGGTTTACACCATTTCAAACTACGACGATCATGAAATAAGGATGTTAATGAAGAAAGTTTTATCCATGCCAAATTGAAGGCCACATTTTCTAGTGTTGTTGTATGATAACAAATTTCAATAATTGTTAAACAATTGATCATAATTGCATCGCGAAAAGTACTTTTTAACCCAACTCTCTGAGTCTACAAAGTTGTCAACCTCATCTAAATTTTAGCCTTTTAACTATCATAGTTTTATATTGTTAGCCCAAGAACGATATTCAAAAAAAAAAATGTTTTAATTATCTTTTTTTAAAGGAAAATATTTTTGTTCCAAATAAATATATTTTCTATGAAAATGAAAGTACATTCTTGCAAAATTTTACAATACAGCGTCTAGCACTACAATACAGTGTTAAACTTATATTAAAGTGTCTAGCAATACGTTTATTATAAAACTCTAAAACAACGTGTTTGGAACGTTACGATCTTAACTCACCGATACATAATCTCAATGTCATTTCATCTTTTATGAGAAAAAAATCCCTAGAAACACTTTTTCTTGAAGAAAAAAATAATTCCAGATTTTAGACAACCGGCGAAAATAGTGGGACAGTAAAGGTGTTGAGTTCCGGTGGCTCAGTGGTAAGTCTGAGGACTTATGACGCTAACAACCGTGTTTGGATACCGTAAAGATAGCCCATTGTGTGACCTTGCACTTCGCAACAAACAAACAAATTTAATGGCGTTCTTATATCTGGAACTTCTTGATTCGGGCGGATTACGTTTTTTATTATATAAAACTGTGTTAAAGAAAAGTGAAAGACTTAGCTTTTGATTCATACACATACACTTTATTTAAACGGAAATTTGTTCACAAATAATAATAATACAGCAAAAGAAACCATCTTGTTCATTCTTTTCTGTATCAGGAAAAGTATCTTGGATAATCAATAAATAATAACAGAATTAGCTATTCGTATATCACCTGATGCTATTGGTTAAAGTGAATGACATGGTCAATATTTTACAAAGAAAGTTGAGGTAACACTTTTCATCGCTAATTCAAATTTATGTCTCTGCAATATTAAGTAGAAGAAATATTTATGTTACGTAACTACTGGAAAAAAATACTACTTCAGTTACTTAGAACAACAAAATTGTCGGTTTAATCATACGTTTTGGAAATCTATATTTTCCCAATAATGGACAAAAATTTAGTCAGTTAGCTTTTATCTAGGATATAACTATGCAAAGCAATATACGGTTCCGTAAACGGACATTGCCTGTCCATTTATCTCCTCCAACCTTGGGTTTGGAACTTCCTGTTTCCGTCACGTTTGAGTTCTTGGTCTTGGTGTTCGTCTTCGGTGTCCACGGACTTTTTCTTCACAAGATGATCCAGGTACGTCAAGTAATTCAGAGACTCGTGGAATGGATTTCGTGCTATCCTCCAGTCGAAAGGAGTGGTTTGGTCGAATCCATAAATGACGTCAGGTGATGCCAGATGAAGGCCACCACCATATTCTGGGTTGGAAGCAAGTTTTTTCACGAGCGTGAGGCTGCGGAACGGTCCTCGACCGAAGGCTTCCGTGGTCTGGAAGGTTACCAGGGCAACCAAGGTTACCAGGGAAACAATAGAAGAGGTTGTATGGGACATTGTTTCGTAACGTTTCTTCTGGCTATTGAAAAATGATAAAATATTTCTATATCTCACAATGAAATCTAACACACCTGTTAAAGTAATCAACGCTGAAACAATATTTCATAAGTTTTACGCTTTATTGTATCAAATATGTCGTAGATAGAGGCTTTCGTGATATATCATATTGAATATTTAAGTGGTTTAGATGTTGTTCGTTGATAGACTAAAGGGAAAGCAGCTGGTCAATACCATCCACCACCAGCATGTGGGCTACTCTAATCAAATAGAGGGATTTAACCGTCACTCTTATAATGCACCCATGGCCCCAAAGTGCGAAGCACGATTTTTTTGGCGGTAACTGGGTGCGAACCACGGATCCTCAATTCCACAGTCCGGCATGCTAACCATTGATCTGCACTTGACCTTGCTTTAGATAAACAGACAGTTCTAACTTAAGTAAATACATCTCTGATAATGTCTTGAGAAAAAACCTTTGTCTACTCTTTGTATAATATTGATAAATAGTGAACGAAACAGTAGTTCCTCATTCCTGTAGTCAAAGATTGGTTTTTGGGTTTGTTTGTTTTTAATTTCGCGCAAAGCTACGCGATGGCTATCTGCGCTAGCCGTCCCTAATTTAGCAGTGAAGGAGTAGAGGGAAGGCAGCTAGTCATCACCACCCACCGCCAACTCTTGGGCTACTCTTTCACCAACGAATAGTGGGATTGACCTTCACATTATAACACCCCCACGGCTGAAAGGGAGAGCATGTTTGATGTGACGGGGATTCGAACCCGCGACCCGCAGATTGCGAGTCGAGGGATTGGTTTTTTTGGAGTAGGAGAACCCTTTAAGTATATTTCACTGTGTGCCTGAAAGGTATAAGATGATAGGAATTACCAGAGAACAAAGAAAAAAAAATCAGTGTGTGGTACAAAAAATGACTACAGTTTTTAAATTATTTTCATTCATTTAAATTAAAAACATAAGAATATTTTCACCGAGAAACAGAATCATTGTATTTTGTGTGTGTGTGTTTATGAATAAATAAGTATATCCCCTGGTGGGTCAGTAGCAAACTTACAGACTTACAATGCTAAGATCAAGGCTCTATCCCCCGCGATGGACAGAGAGCAGTAGCCCGTTGTGTAGTTTCACGCTAGAACAATAATAACGTGTATAAATCAATACTTTTAAATTTCGTGGCTCTGAGTAGAGAGTCTCTGTAGAACTCAATGACAGGAAAAGCATGCGAGTGATAGACGTGCGATTGGGCGTATGATAAGGAAGTTTAATATAACAAGTGTTGAACTTCAAGTGTTGATAAGAGAGACATTATGTTTGACAAAAATTACGGCAAATTTCATTAGTTATTTTCAAAATTTTTAATTGCGTGATGAGGAACCAACACTTAAAATGGGTAATTAACAAAATTTAAAAGTAAAGGCCGCGATACTCTTGTACAAAAAAAAAAAAACAATCTCAGCTTTTAGAAAACAACACTTGAATTTCGGAAATGAACAAACTATTTAGACAATAATCATTTTATTTTTACTTTTATATCAGAACACAAGTATACTTACGAACAAGTGCTAGTTTCCTAACTGCTAGTCAACTTCACCGTCTCTTCTGTCCTCTTGCAGATTTCAGGCTACTTTTATTAGTCACGATATCGACGTCATCAGTACTGAAACTAAAGGAAAACAGAAGCTCCTCCTACTTAGATCTGTTAACCCAGCTGTGTGTATATCTTATTACGTAAACCCCTTTTCTGATTGGGGAGAGAAACATTTACTTGGATGATAGATAAGCTTTCATACGTCCGCCTTTAGGTATACTATAGAACTGATATAAATAACGTACAGATTTTAGGTTTAAACCGTTAAAATGTAAGTTTTAACGAGGTTTTCCTATTTCAGGGAAACAAGCCTCAAACTATACTCTGATTTCGTTGTAATTCAATATTGTAAGAAGGAAACTAATTACACTAATTAATCGTATTTAACAACTTCCATCTTCAAAGTTATCAGTATCATTAAGGAAAAAAATTAATATTTTTCTTACTCTTTTAGAAATTAAAATAAGTGAAAACACTATTTAAAAGGTTCACTAATTCTAGTAGAGTTTTTGGCTTGAAGAGTTGGATGACGTTTCGGCTTCTATACCGAGGACTTATTCAGTTTACAGCTGAATAAGGCTTCAAAATATAAGCCGAAACAGGCAGGAAAAACTCTACTATGTCTACACTGTCTAAAATACCCTTGAAATGACATTAACTTGTTTTATTTGAAACAACGAGAAACATAAAATATTTAAGACGAAGTTGATTTCACGATTAAATGTTCTGTTTTACAAAAATTAAATTAAAATATAAAGTTTCAGCCTTTATATAGTTTAATAATATATTGAAATTTGTAATTATACAAGTTAATGATAATATTTGGCAAGTAGTTCATTAAGATATAATCATTGGTTGTTTTTACTTCAAGACTGTAGTCAAGATTGCGTGTTGTCTATTTGTAGGGGGGGGGGTTCTTCTTTTTTAAAACAGCGAGCGATATTACTCGTGCTGTGAGGGTCCCACTACAGATTTGTTATGTAAAACATTGTTGATATTATTTTGCTTTAGACAGTGTTGTTAACAAAGTTTTGTCAAGGTGACATTTTAATTCAGATATGGTCAATTAATTTGGAGATAAAAACCTGTGAGAGGGACACTTAGTGAAGTTTTAATGAAAATGTATCCTTCTCATACTTTAATTAAATATTATGTTCCGTGATTGTTTCTTTGTTTGTTTGTAATTAAGCACAACGCTACACAATGGGCTATCAGTGCTCTGCCCACTACGGGTATCGCAACCCAGGTTCTAGCGTTGTAAGTCCGCATATGTTCCTTGATACATACACAATGTTTATTTAACCTTTGAACTATATGGGGCCCGGCACGGCCAGGTGGTTAGGGCACTCAATTCGCAATCTGAGGGTCGCGGGTTCGAATCCCCGTCACACCAAACATGCTCGTCCTTTCAGCCATGGGGGCGTTATAATGTGAAGGTCAATCCCACTATTCGTTGGTGAAAGAGTAGCCCAAGAGTTGGCGGTGGGTGGTGATGACTAGCTGCCTTCCCTCTAGTCTTACACTGCTAAATTAGGGACGGCTAGCGCAGATAGCCCTTGTGTAGCTTTGCGCGAAATTCAAAAGCAAAACAAACAAACAAACTTGAACTATATATATATAATTTCTTTAAGGCTTGCAAGTATATGCATAATAATATTTGCTCATAAAATACGTGTATTATTTATAGGGGGATTCAAAAGTCCACTGTCAGGTAAACAATACAAAAATGGAGAGGAATAGGAAAATAACTGTTAATGGTATGGAATGAAGTGTTGTTGGCCTACTCTTTAACAATATGATTCAAGGTTATCTGTTTCGAAAAATGTAATAATATGCATCACACATCAAAAATATCAACTGTAAAGGTATAGGGAATAACAAATAAAACAATTTAAACTAAAAACCACCGAACTGTTCCACAACACCAGTTATAGTCATGAATGTAGATGAAGTAAACACCTTAACGGTATGTTAAAATCCTGTTAAAATCAATAGCAGTGTTCAAAAGGTCACATATACTAATATGGCGGCTTCACTGTCAATCTTGGTTGCTGTTCTTGATCTGCCCGCATGGCAACTATGTGTAAATGAGCTTGTAGTACGCAGCCGCTGACGCACATTCCCTATCATTTGAACCATTTAGCATAGAACCTGCCAGTAACCCTGGCATTCTGTGCTCCTATGTTATTTTATGTAGGAGGCTTTTATTTGAATTTTAAATTCTATTTACCCTTCGAAGGTGCAATGATCTGCTTATGAAAAATTGTGATTTTGCATCCCAAATCTAGGTTTGTGTAACAACCTATACTATGGTCAGACTTCGATCTTCTGTAGCATGGAAGGGTGCATATATGCCTATAACTATTGTTCTTAAGGGGCAATTTTAGGGGTTTTTGGTTTAAAATGTTTCAATTTTTCATTTTCTGTATTTTTCACATTCACATTTTTAGGTGTATGATGCATATTAATAACATTTCCGAAGGATATGACCTTGAATGATCTCAATGACAGGCCCACAACAACTCATTCCATATCTTTAACAATAATTTTCCTCCAAGCCAACCACCTTTCTTATCTAAAGCCTTTGTGATAGGATGGTACCATTTGTTTGTTACCCCTTAGTTAATATATATATATATATACATTTTCGAAATGTTTGTCTTCTTTCAATTCACTTTGGATGTAGAGAGTCACTCAGTTAAACAACTAAATGTTTCCATACTCTAGCTGCACACGGGACCATGATCTACTCATTGGTCGTTAAGCGTTTTTCTTGCAGGCAAGATAGATGTGACTTTACTCAGATGCCCCGAAATAGATAGCTGTCTTTTCTGTCGGGGAATCACGTAATGGTCCTGAGATTCTTCACTTTACGCTAGAACGGGTATCGTTCCAAATCACGTGTACGAGGTGCGTGCCGTGAGCAACCTAGCTTTGTTTATGCATTTTATTATGGTACTTAAAGTCAGACTGTATCTTCTTAGGATATATTTATATTTTTGTTAAGACTAGCTTTTTGGCTTACACATTTGGTAAGCCTAAATTCGACACATCTTTAACATCATTCTAGTCTTCAGATTTGTTTGTTTAACTTTAGTTTACTATCAGCTTTCAGGGATTGTTTTAAAGTTGTAGCTCTTTTTTTTGTCTTCAAATTACAGGGTAGATGAGTTCACACGAGACTGACGATAGCTAAGCATTAGAGGTTTCTTTTTAACATCTCTTTCTCTCTCTTGCAAGTCTAACACACACTTGCCCTTGTTCTATTTTAGTATATTCTGTTTGAACTTTCATTGTGTTTGTTTATTAAAGATTAAACTTTTCATTTTCGTGTGTTGACTCTTTCTTTGCCCCCCAGTGGCACAGCGGTATGTCTGCGAACTCACAACGCTAGAAACCAGGTTTTGATATCCGTGGTGGGCAGAGCATAGATAGCCCATTGTGTAGCTTTGTACTTAACTATAAACAAATAAACTCCTTCTTTGTTGAAGAACATAGCCAGAGTTCAGGGAGACCAATACTTTGTGACATCTTATTTTTCGAGTTTCCTGTTAGTGAACCCCACCTGTTTGCTCTGCGGAAAATCTGTGCACTGGAATGTACCACACCCTATACTTCTAGACATCTTGTGTTATTTAAGGAAGAGGAGGTTTGTGTTATTTTATGATAACACATTCCTTTCACACCAGTTATATGATTCGGAATTTTGTGTGTAATATTCTATACGTTATAGCGTATAGTTAATTTTCGTCGAAATGCAGTTTTTATCCTACTTGTTTCTAGCTTACATAACCATTATATTTCATATTATATCTTTATCCCATGACGTTGATTTATTGTATCATTAGACTTGATTATGGAAAAAAAAAGCTTAGATTTAAATACAGACAAGAAATAAAACACCCTCTTTAGTGAAAATTAAATTTTTTTTTCACAAAATTTCCTTCTTAATCTTGCTCCATTTTGAAAAAGTAAAAATATTTATTTGATGAGTTTCGTACAAAGCTACTCGAGGGCTACCTGTGATAGCCGTCCTTAATTTCGAAGTGATAGATTGGAGGGTATACAGCTAGGCAACGCCACAAACTTCAAATTCTTGGGCTACTATTTACCAATGAATAGTGGAACAGTTCGTGACATTATAGCGTCCGTCACGGAAGAAATGGGCATTGTGTTCGGGGACAGGCTTAAATCCCGCAAGCTGCAGATTGTGATCGAGCGCCCTAACCATTAGGCCATGCTAGGCCAAAATGTAAAAAAACACACTAGAAAGTTTTCATGTGTTAAGAATTAAGAATAGTAGAATTGCTCGAATAAAACTTTAATCACTTTAGAAAACTCTAAGATTTGAAAATCTCGTGTGCAAGACTGATCAAATAATTAGAAATACTAACAGTTCCGTTTTTGAAATTTGGCAGATTTAATTAAATTGTTTTGATTACACTAAGTTTATAGTTTACTAAAAATTAATCATTCCGAAGTATTAAATAACACATAACCGGTTATATGTTATTTTAATACTTCGGAATGGTTAATTTTGTCGGTGGATATTTTGTGTTAAAGAAATATAGTCTAAAGAAATCTTATGTTAGCAGTTTAATTTCCATTTATTTGCAAATTCAAACCTTGTATGCTTCCTACGTTTTCCACGCTTTACAACATGAACGCAACTGGGATTTTTTAAACCAATAAACACACCTATCAGTGTTAGTGTAAGGTTAAATCAGCTAGCCTAGTTTGTAAATGCCAATTTTAGTGTTACTAAAATGCTTTTTCTGACTAGCTCAGTGAAGTGAGAAAACCTTATTAAGTCATGATGCGCTTTCACCAAGACATCGTGACATGTTTGTTCGATTTCGTGATTGTTGGTTCGATTTTCATTGAACAGTTTGTTGACCAGTCAACCTGAAAGAAGACAACGTGAGACTGAAGAGGAATGCATCGAAACTAGTTTCTACAATATGAAGACTTCTGAAAGTTTGTTCCGTTTACTGTGATTTATAACTGGGGCGCAAGCAGCCCATTGTGCAGCTTTGCAATAAAATTAAACAAGCAAAAATCTCCGTTCAGATCGAACGTTCTATTGACTTGTCTGGTCGTAAAAGATGCCAATGAACTGTTTTCTTAACGCGAGATTTATTCAGGAATGCAAAGAGCATAAATTTAAGCGCCACAATTGGTTTCAAGCATGAAAAAATCTCTAACTACTGTCAATGTGAAATACATTCGCAATTTGATTCCTGTGACTATAATAGATATGCGCATGGACATTTCAAGCATGCAGTTATATAGTGCCTGAAAAAAATGATTCTTTTGGTCAAAGCACATTAAAGCTGTTTGCAATTTAAAAATTTTAAAAATAAGCATAGTTTCCAAATTCAGATTTATTTTGTCCCACATATAATACTGGAATTTAGGTGGTAAATCTGATTTTCACTTTTCTGTAGTGTTTGTTGACCTAGACTTTTTGGGCTCCATTAAGCCGCGCTACATGCGAATTTGAATGCTAACTTCAGGAAGTCTCGCCCTTGGTGGTTTGTTTTATAGCAGCTTGTTGTATTACATTATTATGTTGCCCTGTTTCATCTATTATGTTGCCCTGTTTCATTAGGAGCAACTAACTTCCCACAACTGGTCGCAGATGTTCAATGATACTTTTTAAAAACTACATTTCACTTTTAGTCTTACTTTACATATATGTAAACAGAGGTAGACTTTGGTAATTAGTGTATCAGTACTACTGTGTGGGTCCGACTTCTACATATAAATCTTTTACTGAGGTTCATTTTACCAGTTGCTGTTTGAAACCTGAATCTTTATTTGCCTTCATTTACGTGCATTATGTTTAATTAAGTAGAATAATTCTATGGTAAGTACGATGTATAAGTATGTAAAAAATGTATAGAGTGACATGTTTCTCTGTGTATACAGTATACACATTTACGTATGTACTTAATGCACGTACGTCACGTTAAAAACAACAATAAACATTACAACATTCATATCAGTGTAACCATGTAAAACATTAAGTTTTAAAATCATTTAAGTTAGCGTTTCGGGTAAACGTTCTTTGTTAATTAAGCCTTGATAACGAGCTTTTGCTCGAAACGTCGCCCAAGAAATGTTTTTACTTATTGTTCCGCTTATTTATTGTTGAATTTTTAATATTCTTCACAAGTATTTTCAAAACTTGTGAGTAAATTTTATATATAAAAACATTCTGGATGACAAAACCTTGTCGAAACGTTGTACATTTCCTGTTATGTTAAACTTATATTAAAGTTTTTGTTCATTACCCATTCAAGCCGTCTCCAGCCATTATTAGTCTCAAAGTGGGTTCCTCGTTATCGAATTTGAACACTGTGGAGAACGTCAGCAATGCATCTAGTACAGCAATACGCCTACTACAATACATCTAGTACAGCAATACGCCTACTACAATACATTTACTACAGCAATACGTCCTACTACAGTATATATAGACAGCAATAAGCCTACTACAGTATATAAAGACAGCAATGCACCTGCTACTACAGCAATACATCTAGTACAGCGACAAAGCTAAAAACAATACAATTGCAACAGCAAAACACCTAATACAGCATTACACCTGGTTCAGAAATATACCTAGAACAGCAATACACCTAATACAGCATTACACCTGGTTCAGAAATACACCTAGAACAGCAATACACCTAATACAACATTACACTTAGTTCAGCAATATACCTGTCATTAAGATGTTATGACAAGGGATTCGTGTTGTTTTCTAGATAACACCCGTATTACAAACGCACAGTACCTGTAATGCCATTATTAACACCACGAGTTCCACATATATTTTTTTTTTTAGTTTGCCTGCTCTTCTCCTCTCATTTCTTTGCCTATTTTTGTTAACCGCCCTTGGGGTGTATCGAAGCGTTCTGCTATTGACATTTTAGATGAAGTTATTATTATGAGTAAGAAGGAGCTGTAACAAGGATACTTCTGTGATGTGACAACTTTTTGTTTCGTTCTTCTTTCAACTGAATAGAAAGACAAGATCTTAAGATAATCCTTCAGAAGTAAATGTTAAATTATGCTAAAGGACCAGAAAAAACTTATACAGGTTAAAAGCATTCCTACTATGAATAGAATTTAAGAAGTTTGAATGTTTATATCGTAAATATTAGGTCATCAAGTTTGTTTGTTTATAATTAAGCAATTTAATTTAATTAAGAAATTAATGTCGCGTTTTGGAACAACTTCATTAACCACCCCCAAAAAACGCACATCTCGTATAATAGTTAAATGAACCGCCTATACGTCACGTTAGTGTAGCCTATGTAATGTGTAAGGTTTAGTATACTCTAATCCCTTATAGTGATGGCATACGACGAGAAACACATTC
>NW_013665668.1:1358931-1364717 GCF_000517525.1 Limulus polyphemus | reverse complement strand
CTTTGCATTTAGTGGGACATCAAAGAAATAATTCATTTTGAACTCCTCAATACAAAGCGAACTGTTAACGCAGAGATCTATAGTCAGCAACTGGAACGTTTAAATCAAGCCCTTCATCAGAAACGCCCTTCACTCGTCAGTCATAACTTTAACCTTCTGGTAATTATAACTGTCATATTAAATTCGCTTATTTTTGCCAAGTCTCATAGAAAGTTATAATTAGCTTCATATCCTTATTCAAAAATGTTTCTCATGTTTTGTTCGCTGTTGACAAGAGTAGCTGTTACGTAACTGGATGAATGACAGGCAATTCTTTCAAGAATGATAGCCCACTTTTAATCGTATGTCGGTGTTTGACTATTTCAGGATTGAATAAGGAAAACCCACACACATTTTTTTTTAGTTTAAACAATTATTTTCATCAAAAAACGATTAAGAAAATAAATAATCCTTATAACTTTCACTGCTCTATAACTGTGATGCACAAACGTTTTTTAAAACACGCATTTTTTTGCCCCACCACCTCGTATAAACTATTTTTTGTATATACTGTGCATGTCCTTTTACTCATATTAATTGTTGTTACTATACTACTACTATTAAGCAATGGTATTTGTACTGTATTTTCTAAAACTCCTTCGTTTTTAAATATATGCTTTCAGATATAACTTATATATGTTGACATATTGTCTATTGTGATGATAGAAACTGAAATTTACAATGAATCATATGGCGAATATATATCATGGTTAATTTATTTTTAATACTTCGATGAATGTTCCCCTGTGGGACAGCGGTAAGTTTAGGGACTTACATCGATTCCCCGCGGTGGACACAGCAGATAGTCTAATGTGGCTTTGCTCTAAAACAACCAACCAATCATCTTCGATGAATATCACTTACTACGTTTGTGTTGTGTTTATTTTTTAAAATTTCCATTCATTTTCAACCTATAGAGCTCTTCAGGCTTGTTTTATAAAATGTAAACCTAGGACTAAGATACCAGAATATATATTCATAACACTTACGTACATGCGATCTGAGCAAGTGGTGTTTGTCTATTTTAGCACTGTGTCCGCCGCGGTGATCAAACACTGGCTTTTAGAGTTACAGTCGTGGAGCTATCGCCGAGCCATCGGGGAACTGCGTACATAGAAGGAAGTAGCATTCTTTGGTAAAAATGTCATCATTTACCAAGTAGGGTGAACAGATAATGGTAATGTCATACAAAGTGTACATATGAGTTAATCAAGTACAAACGTAGAGATAGTTAGAGGTTGATAACAATATATATATATATAAAGTTTTTAGGTTGTATATGAAGATGTAAAGCCTTATGAAGGGACAGATAGATGTAAGGATGTAGTAATGGATAAATGACGATAGAAATAAACTAGAAAGATGTGGTTGAAGTAATGTTTAGATATGAAGTGACACATAAATGTTGGCCGAATGGTAAAGACAAGGAAATATGCGTTAAATAATGTATAAATGATCATAAAGACGTAGAGATAGTTAGATAAAGGTAGTATGTAATGATCTCATTCAATGTGGATGGTTGTGTCTGTCTGGAATCGGGATTTAGATCCTTTCTACGGACTTGGGAGGGTCAGGTTCTATTTGAACCTCTTCCTCCCTGATGAACTATTTGTTAAAGAGTTAGACTAGCATTGAATGATGAATAGATACAAAAAGAACGGTATAGTAATTAATCGGTGAAAACAGAGAAGTAAGTATGACTATAGAGACGTAAAGATAACGATTAACCTGCAGCTGTGGAAATGTATAGACGAGATGTAGTGATGTGTAGCTAATTCTAGTGATAATAAATCTATCACTGTAATGATATATACATACGGTAGATAAGTTATGATGAAGCTGTAGAACTGTGTCGATGAAGACAAGGATGAAGTGTTACATATATGAGTGAGACTTAGCTGCTGTTGAACTGAAAGTACGTATGTAAGGATAACTATATATACAATAAGAATGAAAACAAAAATATAACTAGAGATGCACTCAGTAGAACGCGGACTTTCGCCACGCATCATATTCGGCCCTCCAAAAGTACGAAAATCTGTCCGTATATCCGTCATTGTAAACGGACACGGAGCATTTTTGGTAGGAAATTGAGGAATAATATTTTACATCTGTCCACCAAGTTTCATCAAAATCCGATCATTTTTGACTGAGTTATAGAGCAAAAATAGTGTGAAACATTGGTCCCCAGGTTAACAGATAAGGATTTTTTTTAATTTTCGTGACCTTGCTGTGACCTTGACCATCCAATAACTAATCAATTTTAAGTTGGGTCATAGTCCAAATGCATACCAACTTTCGTGTAATTCCATTCAGCCGTTTTCGAGAAATCTTTTTGACAAACACACATACACAGGGGGGAAAATCTTTGATGTCAGAGGCAAAATGGTCATAAACTGGGGGGTAGAAATGGAGAAATGAGTGGACGAACAAATAAAAAAATGATAGGTTTTATTCATAAAGAGATAACGTAAAAAACAAAGTATAAGTGGACAAAGGACAAAAAAATATTAAAGATAAATGAATGAATGATTTAGTATTACCAATGGCGTGCAGCTAGAGCAAACTGTCACGCTTATAAAATAAAAAGTAAATTATATTTTTGTTGCGCTCACTTTCCACTAGGTGGTAGGGTTACCAATAAAAAACAGCGTGTTTGTTTTAGAGAAAAGTCACATTGCACTATGTGCTGTATCCACTTCGTAGACTCGAACCCCGGATATAAGCGTTATAAGTCTGTAAACTTGCCTCTATCCCACCGGGGGACAAATAAAGAGTGATATAGTGTTTGTTTTGTTGAATTTTGCGTAAAGCTAGTCGAAGGCTATCTGCGCTAGCCGTTCCTAATTTAGAAGTGGTAGACAAGAGGGAAGGCAACTAATCAACGCCCCTCACCACCAACTGTTGGGCTACTCTTTTACCAACGAAAAAGTAGGCTTGACTGTCACATTATAACGCTCCCACTTTTAAAATGGCGAGCATGTTCGGTGATAGGATTCAAACCCGCGAGCCGCAGACTTTGAGTCCAGTGCCCTAGGCCATAAAACAGTGACAAGTGACCATTTAAGAAAGATTAAGTCATTTTTACATGCAGCTTCATATTTTAAGTACAATAAACGTAAGTTCGCGGTTTACGTGGGTGCCGTAGGTAAAAAAAACAAAAAAAACGTATTCTATACAAATAAAGTTTAAAAGCAGTTTAAAAAGCCGTATTTTTTTAAATACAAGATAACTAAAAAAAAATTCACATCGTTGCAAGTGTAGCTGACGCTATAATAACCTTTTCAATAAGAGATGATTTCTCGGATAAGGTGGAGTGGGTTGAGAGTTATTTGATAACTCTTCGACAATCTTACTTCCCGAAGCATAAGCCATGTAATAAATGAATTTTTTTTTGTCGTGTTAGTCTTATAGCGGTGCAACGTACATTTTGAAGTTTGATTTTTTTAAAGTCTTTCTTTACCATCAAGGGAAATAAGAACGCAAACCTAATTTGAAATGTAAGAAAAACTTTCCCATAATGCAGTTTGTTTTTTAAGTTAAGCACAAAGCTACACAACGGGCTATCTGTGCCTGCCCACCACGGGTATCGAAACCCGGATTCTAGCATTGTAAGTCCGCAGACATACCGCTGTGCCACTGGGGGCCTCCATAATCCAGAAAATTCCAAAAATTTAAAACCAAAGATCAAATAAATCGTTTAGTGACGTAACCTTAAAAATACTTTGCTCAATATTTTTCTTTGTGTGTGTGCACAAAACACTTCCATTAAGGTTCGAATTCGATGACGAGAAACCCACTTTGAGACTAATAATGGTTGGAGACGGCTTGAATGGGTAATGAAGGAAAACTTTAATACTTTGGTACCTGATGATGACAAAACCTTGTCGAAACGTCGTACATTTGCTGTTATGTTAAACTTATATTAAAGTTTTTCTTCATTACCCATTCAAGCCGTCTCCAACCTTTTCTGTTTTTTTTTTTTAAAGTCTCGTTTTATAGAAGATTATTAAATCTGAACCATTATACGGCCAAGATACATTATCAATAAACGTTAACGTGTGTTTGTATCAAATCTCGGACGACTACAAACATATTTCTGGTGAACATATAAATGGGTTGATAGTATAACCTTCATCCGGGAACCCATTCAAGCTGGACAAATGAAACATGATGCGTAGTCTTAGATTTCATTTCCTTCTTTGTCTACTTCAATATTTCATGACATACGTTAGGTAGCTTACTTTTGTCATCCCATGTTCGTGATATATGTACACTATAATCTTCAGTTACAGATGGAAGATGTGGCAGCCTTTCAATAAGAGTTCAGCACTCTCCTGTAAGTGCGGTGCACAGAATGTTTTCCCATCAATAAAGGTAAGAAATTTAAAAGCAAGTGATACGATTACTAATGGCAAAAACATGCAGCTATGGAAATCTTAAATAATCCTTTCAAGATAGCGTATAATTATATAGAAAGTGAATAGCAGTAGAACTGTACGTCGTTATAGAGGTCGTGCATAGTGCTAAGTTACATTATTATATTATTATTGTACAAGGTGATATGTATGCAGTATGAAAATAGTATTTGATTATAAATATAGAACACGATAATAACGTAGGATAATATTGTATAAATAGAATAAAAAAGATAATGTTCTAAATAATTCTCATGAACCACGGTTGTAGTTCATAATAGGAATCGCCTATTTCTTCCTGGGCAATATTACTAAACGCATCATTGCACATTGTATAGAGTAGTTTTAAGTTTATCCGATTTCTCAGCAAATAGCAGCGGCTGTATAACCGTTGACACCCATCAGTTGTCACAGTGGAAGAGGGTCGCAGAAGTGTCACGACCCAAACTCCATCAGAATTGGAAGGTGGGAAATGCATATTAATATAATTAATTCATAATTGTTAATTAACACGTTTTCGACCTTTTACAGTGTGCAAAATCTTACTCTAGGAGGAAATCTGGTCAGCTGCAGCAAAACTGTGACTGGCCTTATTATGACCAGCGGAGAGGAGGAAGGGGAAAATATAAGAATTATAACATATATAAAAAATGCTTATTCGTATACATAACCTATTATGTTATGACACATTGTCTTATATTTGCATTGAATATATATGCATGCATCGATACATTTTGAAAGTTTCATATGGCTATCTATATAAACGGCTTTACAACTACAAAGCCTGTATGTGTATATATAACTACTAGACAACATGCATTGCATGTGCATACATGTATAAAACTCATGCGATTACAAAATCCAGTCCATGCACCATGCCAGTATAATTCAGTAGTCCCTCCACTCCAGTGTTTACAGACTCCTAATATAGCTACAAGGTATATAAATATAGTAGCTATATATATTTTACAAATATATACACAACATGTGGCATGTCGATCAACATACATCATAGTGATCATACATGCAGTGATCATACATACATACAATGATAACATTGTTGCAATGATATCAGGAGCAATAGCCAACCAATCTGCATGAAGCCAGTCCAAAGGTTATCGTTGTTTCCAGAGAGATCATCACACACCAACTAAGTATTTCATTCGACTTAACTGCTTCAAATATGACTGTATTGCTATTATATATAGATTTATGTCCATAATGAACATAAGAAACTAAAGAAATAATATTATTAAAAATTGTTAATTTAAAAAAGGGGAAATAGGGATCTATCTTGTTTCTGTAATTTTTTGAAGATCCCTATTTCCC
>NW_013665668.1:1355912-1357971 GCF_000517525.1 Limulus polyphemus | reverse complement strand
TACTATTACTAATGAATTAACGACATTACATTAAACAAGTTATTCATTAACTACTATTACTAATGAATTAACGACATGACATTAACCAAGTTATTCATTAACTACTATTACTAACGAATTAACCTTGATTAATTTAGTGTCGTTAATTCATTAGTAATAGTAGTTAATGAGTAACTTGATTAATTTAATGTCGTTAGTTCGTTAGTAATAGTAGTTAATGAATAACTTGATTAATGTCATGTCGTTAATTCATTAGTAATAGTAGTTAATGAATAACTTGTTTAATTTAATGTCGTTAATTCATTAGTAATAGTAGTTAATGAGTAACTTGGTTAATTTCATGTCGTTAATTCGTTAGTAATAGTAGTTAATGAGTAGCTTGTTTAATTTAATGTCGTTAATTCGTTAGTAATAGTAGTTAATGAATAACTTGGTTAATGTAATGTTTTATTCATTAACTACTATTACTAATGAATTAACGACATTAAATTAATCAAGTTATTCATTAACTACTATTACTAACGAACTAACGACACTAAATTAATCAAGTTATTCATTAACTACTATTACTAATGAATTAACGACATTAAATTAATCAAGTTACTCATTAACTACTATTACTGATTAATTAACGACATTAAATTAATCAAGTTACTCATTAACTACTATTACTGATTAATTAACGACATTAAATAGGGATCCTTGTGTTAACGATTGAGTTTCCTTGGATTGTTTTTTTCAGTTCTTACACTTCCTGTAAAATAGCTGATTTGTTTTAAGTGAAACGCATCGATGTCTTAAACAAACCAACATGTAAGATGCGTAATACTTGTTTCAAATAACACACTTATTAAGTATGCTAGTTTTCATAGCTGCGCTAGCTTTTGGTGTTAAACTCTGTAATATAAAATATTTGTTTATCGAGTATTAATGTAATGTCTCAAGACAAATTGCCACTCCCGGGTTCGAAGGCCCTTTAAATGGTGAGATACAAAATAATAGCATCATAAGTGCGGCCAAAACAACCTGTTGCAGGACGCACTGTGTGTTATTAACAGGAGTGATACCTTAGCGATTTTCCACCTTCTGTATTACGAACTGTAGTAATCCAAACTATCACATATTTTCAGTGGATGTGCTCTACTGGACTCTTACTTCACATACCAAATTTCTAGGTAATATATTAGGAAATATCTGAGATATAACATCCCCAATTTTGATTTTTTTTCCTGTTTTTTTTCTTCGCACCAAAAGAACGGAAACTTTATTTGATAGAAAAACATACTTAACTTTCTTGGATTTTTTTTCAACAAATTTGATACACTAATAGATCTTTACAACCTACAATTATGAGTTTCATTTGGTGTAAATATAAGCTACATGTGCAGAGTTATTCAATAAAAACCGCTCAAATTTGACGAAACTGTTGCGCATGCCTACGCAAAAAGTAACGTGAGCTATCGGTCTAACATTTTTGACTACAGCTTTACCTAAGAGTAAGAGTGGAACGCTTTTAGATTTTGTCATTCGAATTAAAGACGGCTGATTTAGAGCAGCAAAACTATAGGGTGAAAGAACGTGCAGATACATAAGTATTGGTTAGGCCAAGCAAACTATATTAGCAGTTTCTACCAGTTTCAAGTTTTAAAAGAATCATACGGGTGGACGGTTATTATTGATTGCCAACTTTTCAGAACAAATTTACTAAGTTTTATGTAATTATCCTAATTAAACAGCGTTTAGCGTCACGTGATATTAACTTAAGCAATTAGCATAAATAATGATGCTTGATACGGCTGTATCGATTGCATGAGGGTGATGACAAGAAACTGTTAATCTAAATTTTATGGCGTTACTATAAATGAAGCTATTAACACTGTTTTAGAGAAGAAAAACTACCACCATATATTTTAAAGTATCTGGTTGGTTCTGTAAAGTATAGGTCTGTTCCGAATAATAGGGCTGTGATCCCAAAGCTAATGTGGGTTACTATAGAGAGTTAGTTTCTTGCTTGCTGTGGTTTGTTGGTGTGTATTGACAAGAAGTCATGATATCTAAT
>NW_013665668.1:1346138-1354962 GCF_000517525.1 Limulus polyphemus | reverse complement strand
AGAATTTTACAGCAAATATTCATTAATTAATTAGCTAGGTCGCGTATTTGTTTTTCCCACCATCATGCCCCAAGTTGAACAAAAAACGCGACCTAGCTAATTAATTAATGAATATTTGCTGTAAAATTCTTATCAATGTTATAAGTGTAGTTACCAGTTTGTCCGTCAGTTTTAATTTCATTCCTTTAAGTCGCACACTCAATCCTTTTTTGGCCACACCTAAGTTATTTTTGATTAGATTATCAACGCTGCCATTTTAGTTTCCGGTGGTACTAAAATTTTTCAGTATCTGTAAAAGATGTATGACTAATATTTGTTTTGAACTGAAATAGCATTTGCAATAAAACAGGGTTCATTTTAAAACCTTTTGCTTTTTCGTGACATCTAACTTAATTGCTGAAAACTGCATTTAAAGATAAGGTGACCGTCTTACCTCACCTTCTGCTACATATATATTTAGACTGTATAAATACTTGGTAAAATATCCTTTGAACATTGTATAGATATAGCTTTAGCTGGATGTAAACTACAAGAAAGTGATTAAGAGAGTAATTTGTAAAATATGCATAAATTCACATGCTTGTGTTAAATGTAAATTTCAGAAAACCGCTAACAAGAAAAACGTTGTTTCGGCTTACCTTCGATGTTAACTTCAAGAAATTGCCCAGAAGAGTGAGAAAAGTCTTCTTAGAAAATGCATTTACCTGGCTTGTATGTCTAGATATTTTTACGTCGCTTACAGCCAATTTAGCTGGATATGTAAGAGCTTTCTCCAAGGTCCAGAGCCTTGTTTCAACTGTGTTTGTTAAAATACGCATGTTTTCTTCGTGGTGATCTAGAGATTATGCGTAAAATGTTTTTTATTACACTAATACTTCAGTATAGTTTTGCAGTATTTCAATACATAGACTACCTATGAATATACGCATAATTATTTTGCCCTTATGGCTTTTAATTTTTTTTAGAAAAAACTATATTTTTCAACCACTTGTTTACAACAACGGCAGTATACTGATCTTATAAACACACAAGAAATAAGATATTATAATATATAACCATGAGCGAGAACAAGTTCATCATTAAGGGTTTATTACTCAAGAGTTTGACTCACCTATGATGTTATCGATGTTATTCAAAGCGTCCTCCGTTGTTTCAGGCGATACCAGTAGGTTAGGCCCAAACCTACTTATTTCTAATAATTTATGCAACGTAACGTGGACAAGGTCCAAGATCTCTTCTAAAGGTTGGGTCACATAGCTTGACTTAAATCTACACCGAATATTAGATACTTGAAATAGTAAGCTATCACACCGGTGCCGATAACGTCACACTAGCTACAAACTGTAGTTAGATCAAAACCTGACCTATTAAACTATCACAGCGGTACCGATAACGTCACACTAGCTACAAACTGTAGTAAGATCAAAACCTGACCTATTAAACTGTTTGTAGCTAGTGTGACGTTATCGGTACCGCTGTGAATGTCAGGTTTCTGATCTTACTACAGATTAAACTATCACAGCAGTACTAACTGTAGTAAACATGTTAAGCGGGAATAGATAAAGTATAGAAAATAAAAACACTTATCAAAAAGTACATAAAAACTACAAAATATAAAGTTGTGAACACCGTATGATATTCTGTTTTCTCCCAGTATAGCTTGTTAATCTATAACCTATAATACTCATGAATAACAACATTATTTCGTTGAGACACAATCGTCATAAATATCCGAATATTATATTTACTCTCGCACCTTTAACAAAGTACAACACCTACAAGTAACAACAATATTGACACAATCTTCATAAATAGTTAGTACAACATCTATAAGTAACAACAATATTGCAAAGAAAGAAATAATTTTTAGAAACAATGTTGCACGTTGCAAGATCTTCAGATTTTAATAGATCCCCACCCCCACAAACACACTCGAATGGAACTTATGTTGTGACCTTCATACATAAGAAAACTCACATGTCCGTAGTTGTAGAGTACTGTTTATCTTCTATCCATCCTTCTAGTAACTCAGTGGTGTCTATAAAGGGGTTTGTTTGAAAGAATAAGCACAAACTAATGTCGTGTATACTTGGATAATTATATCGCATTACATTATCTTACAGGTAAAATATGACTTGTTTCTATACTGAGATTAATGAATAAACACCTTGACGTATCATCTTATCACACTATATCGGTAATATAAACCGATAATAATAGTTTTGTAATGTGTATATTTATATACTACCATCTCACGATACTACCACACATTATTTTATAATTTGACGAAGTTTATTCAATAATAAACCATCTTACAACCAATTGCTATCAATATAATCATATTCACCTTTACCATTGTACAGTATTGATATAATAATTGATTTTATCACTAGATGCTGTCTATATATTTGTACTATCTTACCAATATGTGATATCCATACAATCAGCTTATCACTCTGTATTGTCTCATAATAATATACCGTTTTTATCACTGTGCGCTATCTTTATAATAAACCGTCTTATCTACTCACTATTCAATCATATACCACCTTGCACTTTACATTTTCTATATAATCATATACCACCTTACACTTTACATTTTCTATTCAATCATATAACACCTTACACTTTACATTTTCTACACAAGCATATACCACCTTGCACTTTACATTTTCTATATAATCATATACCACCTTACACTTTACATTTTCTATTCAATCATATAACACCTTACACTTTACGTTTTCTACATAATCATATACCACCTTACACTTTACATTTTCTACATAATCATATACCACCTTACTCTTTACATTTTCTATTCAATCATATAACACCTTACACTTTACATTTTCTATTCAATCATATACCACCTTACACTTTACATTTTCTATATAATCATATACCGCCTTACAGAGTATATTTTCTATATAATCGTATATTACCTTATAACTTTGTGTTCTCGTTTAACTGTGCATTTTCTTCTTGCTACGTAGTAAAAATCTTATGTTATATGATTTTTAAACTAAAAAATTTCGAACTCCTAATCTGTAGTAACAATTAGAATAAATTAGAGAACAGTGTATCATTTTACTGAACAATGTTTATAATAAGGTTAACTGACAACTGAGGCTAAAACAATGAATTTTTCAGCATAAAGGATTTCAGTTTTATAAAATGAAATTTAACAGGCCCCTCACGAGCCAGTGGGGGTTATTTTGGTTGGAAAAAACTGCCCATACTTTTTTTTCATTTCAACTGAAATTTTTTGGACATGTTTATTGACTAAAAAGAAGGCATTTCCCGCACTCGTTTAGCGTTGGAGCATCACGAGTTTAAGCACAAGAAGCATGGAAGTCTCCAAATGACACACAAAGGTATTCAGGAACAGTTTAGAACCACCTTCGTAGATATTGTGCAGCAAGCCGAGTACAGTATTATGTCTGTAGCTGCTTTCAAAGTGTTCCTGTCTACTCATCCTACTGCTGACTATCGTGATACTTCGACCTTCCCAACCGAATCGTAGGTGAAATAGTTCGTATCTCAATTGAAAGCTAAACATAAAACAAGGTGATAGCAGAAGCATAAAAGGTTGGTAATTGTTTAATTAATGATGCTGAAAATGTGGCTTTATTGATATATACTGAATTTACTCCCAGCGGGTAGACCTTAGTACTAGCTAGTATGAAACTTGAGGATGCTGTATTTCACTTAAAAATTTACCATTTAACAAATGAAAATTTGTTTCGAAAAGATACGTCCTGAACCACCCTCTTTGGGAGTTTCTGGATTGAAATTACTTTAAAGACACTGTAAAGACACTCCTTAGCTCCTGAGGGGGTGAGTTAAATGATATCTCAAATATTTTATTGGTGATTACAATTTCAATCTGAACAGTATCTTATACGCACTTCGGGTTTAGGCATAACTATCCTCAATTTTGGACCGCTGACCAGAGTGAAGGCGGCCAGACAGAAGCACTCGCCGCCACAATGGCTTTGAACCTAATACAGGGATTGGCTGTTACTTTTCTAATGCGTCCACAGCTGAAAGTGTGAAGCGTATTAAGCATAATCACATCTCGAACCTAGGACCTTACGATAAGCAGCTCGACACACGAACCAATTGACAATGCCCATCCCTGTTTGTTGTTTGTTATTAAGCACAAAGCTACACAAAGGGCTATTTGTGTTCTGCCCTCCACGGGTATCGAAACCCGGTTTCTCGCCTCGCAAGTCAGCAGACATACCACTGTGTCACATGGGGTGGGGAGGTGGGCTGGTAGCCCTGTTTGATAGATACCAAAAGTGTCATTTTACTCTCTAATTTCCGGATTATCATATTACTAAGGTCGTTAACGGTAACAATATAATTTCTCTTGTTTGCATGTTTTTTACATATCTTTACACTTTTAAAAATAAATGGACCTTACTTTGTAGTAGTTTGGCAAGATGAGGTGCCACGTGACTAAAAATAATGTTATCTAACAGCATCCGCACATCTCCAGACGAGTGAGAAAACAGCTGATAAACAAGCAGAAGTATGATTAACCTGTTTGCCATTGGGTTTTTTTTTTCACCTATCTGTAAGCAACAAAATAAATATAAAAATAGATTATCGATTTTTAAAAAATCTCGATTAAGTTAGTACTATTGTACATTGTGTTTTTCAACAGAAATTCTTTTAAAGACACATTTGGCGCCACATACGTGTGCCTTACTAAATGTTCTCTATTAACGAACACAACTCTTCAAAAAATCATGAAATAATTCATTTTCCACACGTTTTTCATATTATGGATAATCTTGAATGTTGTTACGTAATGAAAATTGTTACTTACAGTAATTTTCGCGAGTTCACTGGGAACAACATTAATCAAAAGTGCAGATATCTAAAATATTAGCACGCCATCTTTAAATAAAACATTCTATAAATGTTGGAAATAAAGTTTGATAACCATTCTTGTGAGGGAAATACGGTTTTGTCGTTAGGCTTAATGTAAAAATACAATAGATCGTAAAAGTGTTTCTTCTTTGTCATATATAATTTCTTTTGAACAAATATCTGCTAACTGTAAGAATCATTTCTCAGTAAAATATGCCCTTGTAAAAACAGCGACTAGTAATAGCAACAGTGACTTTACAACAGCTAAACATCATGCAGTTAAAGGTGTAGTTTCGTATCATAAACGTATATGAACAGGAGCATCACCAACCTCTTTCCTGTGAGAAGGATAAGGTTGGACAGACGTAAAATTAAGGGAGAAGCACCCATTATCTTGTGAGAATACATACTATAGTACTTACGAAATGAACCATCTAAGCTTTTTTCGTTGGGTGCATGGGCTACGGGGGGAAGTTAAGGCACATTTCGGGTAGCTTCAACCCAGTAAGCCACTTCTGTATATAAGAATATTTAACGAGCACTACAACAATCTTATATGTATAACTTTGCACTACCTCACGAGACAATGACTTCATGACCTTACTACGTTTTGTCGTAAATATTTGTTGTTTCTGGTAGAACCTGCCATGTTCGAAAACTTTTTTTTTTCTTAGTTTATAGCCTATTTTGCTTTCTAGACGAGATTAATCGTAATTTTACTAGTATATCAGTCTATCAATTGAATCGAATGATCACTGTATATTGTAAAAGAAATATTACTTGGTGTTACATCAAATCATGAAAAATTTAAAGATATAAATACATACAAAGATACAAGTTAATTAGTGCAACTACTTACTGTGTCACCATCACACTTGAATAACGATATAACAAATGTAACTTATTTTAATACATTTCACAATGACCCCTGGTCACGTGACAGCATTTCCAGCAGGTGGCAGGCGATGATAATTTTCTCTTTCGTACGTTGTTTATTCATCTTGATAGTAACAGACCGTCGTATATTGTTATTGACATTATTTAAGTTGATTTCGTATCTTAAAGGCTGTAGGTGCGTTATCAACTGTTTACACACTTTCTATAACATAGCGAAACGAAGCCTTAACCGCGTGGTAAGCTTCGTTTGAAACTGGTCGTAATAGATTTAACAGTAGAGTCCAAATACCTTCATAAGGTGTAACATTTCTACAAACGTAATTCTCTTGATATAGTTCATTATTCAACTCAACAAAGTACGTAGAAAATTACTTATGTAATTTCTGGGATGCATGGAGGCACGCTCATTCAGTGAGATCTGAACAAGTGTCTGAGAAAGAGCTTCCAGTATGCAGAAACTAATTGAATCATGCTTCAATGCTCAATTTGAGTCTTTAGAAGATGCTTTAAAGATTCAATTTGAAATTAGCATTTATCTTCTGCACCAGTTCCCCCCAGCCTTGTTATTGTGTGAAATAAAAGTAAAAGCGATTTACCTCCGAAATGTAATAGGCTAGTATGGGCGTCAGCAAGGGGGCACTGCTCCCCCTAGATCATGTAACCAAATTTTAAAAGATAACATAAAATATTTTTCTTTTAAGAAACAAATATTGCGTTCTCTAGTTAAACCTTTGGTATCATTTTATCATTGTGACTCTCTCCGTAATATGTCCTACATGAAGGTTAGGGAGGGCGAGGGTTTTTGCAAGGGCAGATCCTAGCTGAATTAATATTTGGTAATTTTAGTATACAAATACCATGTTAAGCCTGAACTCAGTAAAAAAAACTATTGTCTTCGCCCAAATGACACGTTTTTATTTGTTATAAAACAGTGATTTAGAATAACATTTATATTTTATTGTCTAAAAATCTTTTGTCCATTTTCAGGATAACAACATGGTTTTGTAAATGAAAGAAAAATTAGTAAACAGAATTATTTTTTTCTATTTTGAAACGTTTTTTAAACATTCGATTTAGGGAAAATTTCAGGCGGTATGCACAAGCAGGCATGCATCAGTACCAGCAAATAACAGAGTTCGGTGTCGTGTTGTTAAATGATGGGTAAAGGTGTTGTTAAATGTTAGAGAGAGAGATGTTTTGAATGACAGAGGAAGATGATGTTAAGTGATAGAGTGATGTGTGATTGAATGATAGAAATAAGTGTCGTTAATTAATAGGGAAATGTGTCGTTAATTAATTGAGTGAGATGTTGTTAAGTGTCGTTAATTAATAGGAAAATATGTCATTAATTGATACAGTGAGATGTTATTAAGTGTCGTTAATTAATAGCGAAATATGTCATTAATTGATAGGGTGAGATACTGTTAAATGTCGTTAATTAATAGCGAAATATGTCATTAATTGATACAGTGAGATATTATTAAGTGTCGTTAATTAATAGGGAAATGTGTCTTTAATTGATTGAGTGAGACACTGTTAAATGTCGTTAATTAATAGGGAAATATGTCTTTAATTGATTGAGTGAGATATTGTTAAATGCCGTTAATGAATAGGGAAATATGTCATTAACTGATACAGTGAGATGTTATTAAGTGTCGTTAATTAATAGGGAAATGTGTCGTTAATTGATAGGGTGAGATACTGTTAAATGTCGTTAATTAGTAGGGAAATATGTCATTAATTGATTGAGTGAGACACTGTTAAATGTCGTTAATTAATAGGGAAATGTGCCTTTAATTGATTGAGTGAGATACTGTTAAATGTCGTTAATTAATAGGGAAATATGTCATTAATTGATACAGTGAAATGTTATTAAGTGTCGTGAATTAATAGGGAAATATGTCATTAATTGATACAGTGAGATGTTATTAAGTGTTGTTAGTTAATAGGGAAATGTGTCGTTAATTGATAGGGTGAGATTTTATCAACTGACAGACTGAGGTGTTGTTGAATTATAAGAACTTATGACTCAAAGTAAAGAAGAATGTAACAATATGTCAACTACACCATGTCTGCTATATACCAGGAGTTATCACGCCAGCTAGGATACAACAGATACGTTAGTTGTTGAGACGCTAGTTATATTTTTCGGGGTTAACTAAATTTAGTTGGTGAACAGTAACTTGTATCAATTTTATTTAAGTCATTAAACATCAAATTTGGGTTTATGATTTTTATTAACATCAAATAAATACTTATTTATTTTAACATTATTCTTTTATTATTATAGACTGAGGTATTGTTCAGTGTTAAAGTGAGGTGTTGTTCTATAATAGGATGCCATGTAATTAAACTGTAGAGAATTGTGTCGGAAAATGATAGAGGTGTTGTAAACGGGAAGAGTGTTGAGACACTGAATATCAGAGTGAGGTGTCACTAAAAGATAAAGAGAGGTGTCGGTGATACAGAGAGAGGGGGGTGTTTGTAATACGATAGTCTTCACGTTCTTAATTAAGGTGTGGTACAATTCCAACATTTGAGACTATTATTACATTTCGTAGCTGAGTTGTTAGTTCTATGGATAATTTCAGATTATGTTTTCTCTATTATATAAAAATGACTAACAGTTTTGAAATTTACTCAGTTTTATTATCCTCAGTAATTATACAAATACACTAATTGAAAATACTTTATTGTCTGAATATTACATTAATACTCTACATTATATGTTATAATAATGCCCATACATTGAATATTATATTAATACTCTACATTATATGTTATAATAATGCCCATACATTGAATATTATATTAATACTCTACATTATATGTTATAATAATGCCCATACATTGAATATTATATTAATACTCTACATCATATGTTATAATAATGCCCATACATTGAATATTATATTAATACTCTACATCATATGTTATAATAATACCCATACATTGAATATTATATTAATACTCTACATCATGTTATAATAATGCCCATACATTGAATATTATATTAATACTCTACATCATGTTATAATAATGC
>NW_013665668.1:1335137-1345250 GCF_000517525.1 Limulus polyphemus | reverse complement strand
CATACATAGAATATTACATTAATACTCTACATCATATGTTATAATAATACCCATACATAGAATATTACATTAATACTCTACATCATATGTTATAATAATGCCCATACATTGAATATTATACTCTACATCATATGTTATAATAATACCCATACATAGAATATTACATTAATACTCTACATTATATGTTATAATAATACCCATACATTGAATATTACATTAATACTCTACATTATGTTATAATAATACCCATACATAGAATATTACATTAATACTCTACATCATATGTTATAATAATGCCCATACATTGAATATTATATTAATACTCTACATTATATATTATAATAATGCCCATACATAGAATATTACATTAATACTCTACATTATATGTTATAATAATACCCATACATAGAATATTACATTAATACTCTACATTATGTTATAATAATACCCATACATTGAATATTATATTAATACTCTACATCATGTTATAATAATGCCCATACATTGAATATTATATTAATACTCTACATTATATGTTATAATAATGCCCATACATTGAATATTACATTAATACTCTACATTATGTTATAATAATACCCATACATTGAATATTATATTAATACTCTACATTATATATTATAATAATGCCCATACATAGAATATTATATTAATACTCTACATTATATATTATAATAATGCCCATACATAGAATATTATATTAATATTCTACATTATATATTATAATAATTCCCATACATAAAATATTACATTAATACGCACACATGTGCATTTTTATCGCTCTGTCCAAACTAATAAATCTAAACTTGCGAAACATTTTTCTTCCTTTTGTTTAAATTCATTACTTCGTCGTTTTCCACCTCATTTATAATCCATTTTAACCAGTCATGTATTTTTCACATTGTTTTCTGCATCTTTCAATCACCTGCTAATTTCCCCAAGGCCTCTTTCCCCATCTATCAAAGTACACACTTAATCGGTCACGCGGGTGAAACTAACAAGCTGATGCTCGGCGTCTTCAGTAATGAATAACTATCACGGGAGCTTATTCAATTACACGCTGCTGGGTGTATTCCGTTCTTATCTTTCTTCTTGTTACGCCTCACTTTACTTAAGCTACAAACACGGGTTTTAAATTTTATTTTATTAACTATATTTATCAGCGAAAAAAGAAAAAACAACAACATTAAATTACTTTTTGTAATTAAACACGGGAACGAGAACAACGCGGCGCGACCCAAGTTTCTAAAGGAATATGCAAGTTATAAGTTACATGTCTTATTTTGTTTCCTAAATTATTCTATACATTGTGAGAGTAAATCTAAATTTAAATTCATAGAAATTATACTTGGCCAGCTTCATTTCTTTTGTCAAGATGTTTAAGTAAAAATTGTTAGGAAAAGCCATGGGGTACTTGGCCCCCCACCCCGGAAAATGATAAACGTATTTTTTTTCTATATTCATTCAGCATATGTATATGATTTTTTTATTCTATTCATAATTTCACATATACCCGGCATGGTCAGTCTGAGGGTCACGGGTTCGAATCACTGTCCCACCAAACATGCTCACCCTTTCAGCCGTGGGGGTGTTATAATGTGACGGTCAATCCGACTATTCGTTGGTTGGCGGTGGGTGGTGATGACTAGCTGCCTTTCCTCTAGTCTTATACTGCTAAATTAGGGATGGCTAGCGCAGATAGCTCTCGTGTAGCTTTGCGCGAAATTCAAAAACAAACATAATTTCACACTACTTTTCTCCCCTCTCTCCTAAAAAACTTTTTATGTTGTGGTGTCTGTTGATGAGTAGTTTAATAGTCGTTGTAAATGATTTGTTCTTATTACAGTAACCATGCCTATGGTTACACTAAGAAATGTAGTTAATACAGTAGTCGTCGTAAATGATATTTTATTAGTTCGGTAATCGTACCTATAGATACATGTAGATAATTCAATGGATATCGTAAAGGATACGTTGTTACTTCAGTATCCATGCCTCAAATAATTCCCTTAGATACTGGACACGAACTCGGTGACAGAAACTTTCAATCTGAAGAGAAATAACTACAAGCTGTGTGTACTGAGAACAACGTAGCATTATACGTCATTCAGTAGATTAAAACTTTGTCTTTCTGTTGGTTATAAATAATATAAGACGTCAGAGAGAGTTATTTGCAATTTGTGAATGAGAGGATGTGACAGGTGAGTGGGTGTGATTTCCTAGTTTATGTCACCCTAAACAAAGAAGATAGAAGACTATAGAAATTAGACTCTGCCTTAGTTTGAATTTCGCGCAAAGCTACACGAGGGTTATCTGCGCTAGCCGTTCCTAATCTAACAGTGAAAGACTAGAGGGAAGGCAGCCAGTCATCACCACCCACCGCCAACTCTTGGACTACTCTTTTATCAACGAATAGTGGGATAGACCGTCACATTATAATGCCCCCACGGCTGAAAGGGCGAGCATGTTTGGTGGAACAGGGATTCGAACCCGCGACCCTCCAATTGCTTAGGACGTTAGGTCAGTGAGAGGTGATGAAAAAATAAATGATGGGCAAAGAATGGGCTAACATACGTCAGGATTTTCATACAAAGAGAGATTGAGGATTTATTTAAATATTTCCTTTGAAAATTAAGAATTTAAACTCATATTAACATTTGATTTATTAACCACGTTTATATGTTATGTGTATTTGTATACATTTATAATAAATTATTTTAATTAAATTTTGAATGTAACTCTTTTTAAAATGTCATGATATGCACATTTTGACCTACCTGTCGTGAGAGAGTTAAGTTAGTGGTTATTGTCAACGATATATACACGCATAATTGAAATTATAGCTAGGATATAGCTTAAAGGATATTTGTTATCCAGTGACTATGGCTGAGAGGATATATAATAATGCATGTACGCAGGGAGCTTCCAGTAGGTTTTACCGAACCCTTATTTTTTGTGATGTAAACCAATTATGTTTATAAAGTTATAGCGTAACTGCTTATAGTATGTAACGTTTTCTTTATACTCTACATTCTTCTGAGAAAGCATTAGCATTTCTTGGCTTGAAATAGTCGCATGCAATGGTATCTGTTGGCACTGTAGTTAGAAATCCGAAGCCGTATTGCTACTGTCAGGTTTCGTAGGCCGGATTCTTTACAGTAGGTGTCTGTAACTTGTTGGCGATAAATTTCAACAATAAACAAACAGCACACAGTCCACAGGTTTTAAAATAATGTATTAAAACAAGTCAAATGTATATACAAATGTTCGTTACACTGTTGGTTATCGTATTTGTATCCATAGCTATAACTAATTGCCTTTTTTTTGTTGCTAAAGTCCACACAGGCTGGTTCAATTACTTTAGAACACAATTCACAAGACGAACTATTCTTCTCTGCTCTGTTATTACAATACAGTCTGTGACAATTTCACTTTAAAAAATCACCACTATACACTCTTCATTGCTAAACTCACAATCACGCAGTCTATATCTAAATAATAATCTTTCGACGCGTATTTATACCCTGACAGAAGTCTAGAACATTCCATGCAATACTAGATATTGTGATGCAATAATACTCAATTAAAACAACAAGAAAAACTCAGAAAGTTCTAGTAACATGGCGCTACAATATAGCAATCGCTAACTCATAACAAATGAACGTACACGCTACACGACTTATAATTCGTAATCCATTACGTAAACACACTTTCCATAAACTCTCCCTTCTAAAAATAACTAAATATGACACCTGCACTATATAAACTATCCAAATCACAATGCTCCCATTAAACTTAAACAGTCGTGTATATCTAACAGCTACACGTGATTTTGGGCACAAACTACGTCGTATTACGAAAACAGAACTATTAAGGGATTGTGAGTTTGAGATTTAAGCATTTTTGTAAGTTTTTGTTTTCGTACAAGGAGAGAGCTGAGAACTGTACTAACCTTAAATACATTTGAAAATTATGCGCTATACGAGAAAGAGTCTGGCTCGTGAGACCACACAGTATACGATATATGCTAGACACTTCTTACTAAACAGAATGAAGAGCCTACTGATTACAGCGATATACGAATGGTTTTTGCCAGCAAAAGAAAAAGGATTGGCGTATGAAGACCAAGGTGCAGTATTATGAAGCTTTGTTGCTTTACTTGTACGTAGTTGTTTAAATTAGACATATAATTTAACAATTAATAACTACTCTACATGTAGATAGTACAGTACTTTACTATAAAAAAAAACATACGTATTTATACTAATTTAAGTCTAGCTCGCCATGCAGTGTTAAGACAGAATGATGATTTGCTGATTTTTCATTGGATGTTTGTGGATTTTATGTGAACAACCATGTAATTGTTTAAGCTACAGTTCATGTAAAATTGCTTCTAGATTTAATCTCATAGCACCTATTTTTTTAAACCTTCTGGGAGAGAGCATGTACCCATACCCCGTAGCATTAGCATGCTGATTGTGCTTCGCACAGTATGTGTTAGCTATTGATCTCACAAATTATAACTCCCCTTTCCAACATTCTGCGTACAGGCCTGATTATGAAAACACATAATCGGCATACATACAGCAGTCACAAACAATGAGTAACAGCAATTAGATGGTTAATATATTAACGGTACGAAACGTTATCCTAGAAAGTCCATAAAAAAAGCGATTTTGCATGTGAGCTTCTACTTTACATACGCTATTAAACCTTATTTTCATGTTACTATACAGCTTATCCATGTACTATAGTAGAAAATAGTTCCAAATATTCTGTATTACTAGTTACAATCCAACCAAGTTGTTTGTCGTCTTTTGAATTTACCAGTTTTTACTAAAGCCCATACAGACTCAAGAATTTTCATATCGGGAAGTTGTGTAGGCCAAACCATAGTTGTACATGTTCCACAGTCTCTTCACTGTCAAGATATCATTTCACCACGTTTGCTAGATGTTTATGATCATTGTTTTCTGGAAGACGAATTCCCACCCGATGAGTCGAGCATGATGAATCTGAATCTGCCGCTACCTGTCAGCAGTCAGAATGCCATCAATTTTCTGTAGATTCACCGACCAACACTGTTGGCTGAGATGCAGCCCCAAACGTATACTGACCACCATCTGTGGATGTTGTTCATTGACTATGTTACCGTTCTATTTTCTGCAGTGGAATAATGTTTCGTTGATTGTAACCAAACAATTCGAATTGCGAGTCATTTGTAAAGAGCACACTTCTCGGGTTTACTCATTTCACTATTTGTGGTCCGATGCCCGTTTCATCTTTGGGATTGAATATCTCTTTTTTCCAGTAGTGGTTTTTGAGCAGCTACACGTCCAGTGAGAGCACTTTGTGCTGATGAGTACCTTACTGTTCTCAAGGTAACATTCACATTTGTATTTATAGCAAGGTTGTTGACGATTGTCAACTATCTCCAAAAACCATACACTGAGATATTTCACATGACTTATGGAGAGTTTCGATTTTATATATATATTGACGTATTTTCAATAGTGCCAGTTTCACATACCCTATTCAGAGTCGTTCATATCTACTGCTGAAACATGAAGTCTTGCCGCAACTTTTCGCATGGAGTATCTTTGACCAGCTTAAACTTATTTTTTCACAATCGTCATACGGTTTTCAGCTCTGGGAACCATTAAAGGATTCACACTACTACTAATACTAGACGTAGTATGATCAATCTTACTTTTATAGACTTTATATTGGTGTCACACGTTATGATTTGTTATATGACAACCACTAATAAACATTAAACTATAAACAAATGAATATACTCTGGTGCAGATCATTTTCACATTATAAGAGGTGAGATTCCAAGAGTATTTGAAAGTACATGTTAATTCAGTGGTTGTGACTAAGGATATACCTACAGATAGATATGTAGTTAGCTAAGTGGTAATAATAAAGGACACGTTAATTCAGTATTTGTGACTAAGGATATACATACAGATAGATATGTAGTTAGCTATGTGATCATCAGAAAGGGAATGTTAATTCAGTATTTGTGACTAAGGATATACATACAGATAGATATGTAGTTAGCTATGTGTTCATCCTAAAGGACACGTTAATTCAGTATTTGTGACTAAGGATATACATACAGATAGATATGTAGTTAGCTAAGTGGTCATCAGAAAGGGAATGTTAATTCAGTATTTGTGACTAAGGATATACATACAGATAGATATGTAGTTAGCTAAGTGGTCATCCTAAAGGACACGTTAATTCAGTATTTGTGACTAAGGATATACATACAGATAGCTATGTAGTTAGCTAAGTGGAGTGTTAATTCAGTAGTCATGACTAAAGATGGACATTAATGTTTATTTAGTTCAGTGGTTATCTTAAGAGTATGTCGTTAATTCATTGATCATGCTTATTTGAAGGTGTGTCTAATTCTGTGGTCATTGTATGGATTATCTCGTTAATTCAATGGCCATGTGTACTGTCATGGTTTTTATTTAAGGACATGTAGTTTATTAAGTGGTCAATGTTATGGATATAAGGCGTATTTAGTAGCCACAACTATGAACTCAAAGTTCGTTCTTTAATCATTGCTATGGATATAGAGCTCAGTAGTCAAAATCACAGACTTGTCGCTCATGCAATAACCAAGATTATTGATAATTCATTCATTCATTGGTTAGCACTATTATTAAATTGTAGTTTACCGAGAAAGTGAGATTATATATATATATAGCTTATATATTGGTCAATTCGTTTTTTTTTGTTTGTTTTTTATTAAGCACAAAGCTATAAACTGGGCCATCTGTGCTGTGCCCACTGCGGTTATCGAAACATGGGCCCAAACTATGTAATTGTAACTGATTTAATGGTCAATGATGGGTTTAAAAATTTTAAAGAAAAATATAACCATAGGCCAGCTCAGTTTTTAGTATAAAAAACTTGATATTTATTGATGTATTTGAAACTATATGTACTTAAACAAACAATATACTCTATACTGTATTTAACGGCAGGGGCGATAGGTTCCCTTCTGTCACGTGATCCACAACGTAAGAAACTTCAATAATTCTTTTGAACCGTACTAGGACAATATCCAACTTCATAAGTGTCCAATCTTATGGGAACATTTCTAAGAATATTAATAGACTCTCCGCTAGAAAAGAAAACAACAGCAGAAATAAGTTATAAAATAAAATAATCTGAAAACATCCTCATGTAATAAAATAAATTGATAAGAGAATAAAATATGTTCAATAGTGGTAAAAATTTGTCAAAGGTTTGTCATGTTTTTTCTCCTTTTCTTGCGTAAGATATTGGGATTTTTTTAATAACCTATCAAACTTTTATTTTGCTAAATTTTATTTGTTTGAATTTATGCACAAAGCTACACAATGGGCTATCTGTGCTCTGCCCACCACGGGTATCGAAACCCGGTTTCTAGCGTTGTAAGTCCACAGACATACCGCTGTGCTACTGAGGGGCATTTCGCTAAAACCAAATAAATAATTCAGCACATCTTTGACTCGTTAGAAAGAAACTATTTTCTTTAAAAGTTTTTTTTTTTGTTTTAGCGCAGTGGGCTATCGCAGGGAATTAAACCCCGGATTTTGTGTTGCCATAAGCTTACCGCTGATCCACCAAGGAACTTCTTTAATAGTAAAATACAAAATTTAATACAGAGAGAATGTGAGAAATATTTTGTCAAAGCTGTTTTCCGGTTATTCTTTTTTTTCAGCACCGGATACTAATAATGCTATATACATGTAATATAACCAAGTGTGAATCATATGGTATTGGTAAAGGCATTGTTTGCGACACATGGGCTAAGCCCCAGGACAAAGATCTCAAGGCTCAGGCATAGTGATTCCTCATTTATAACTGCTGACTAGATGGTAGACAACCAGTCGGCAGCATCCGCTGCCTCCCACGTGGGAAATACGGATAGTGATAAACAGCAAATCGCAACACGAGCCTTGCCTCCCCTCCCACCCGATCCACAGAATCGAGAATTACATAATACTTCTACATAAAAAAAAGGAACTTACCTAAAGCGTCATCTTTAGTCCATTTTTTCTGAAAATATTCTGCGGCAGGCTCCTTAGGTACTTTATTTTCCTTTATTTTCTTAATCTTGTCACTGTACATAGTCTTGGCTGTCTGCGCCCATGTCAGTAACAGGTTACGTCTAGCTAGGTCAAAAGTCTCGTCACTACTTAGGTCCTCAGGCTGCAACAAACCTTTCACTCGCTGGGCCATCTGTACAAAATATATATGATCTGTGTGTATGTCTAGTATAGAAATGGTTCGTTGCCAGTTTAACGATAAATTATTCAGTGTTTTATAGATATTTTCTGACGTCTTTAGATGTCACGCTCATATGTAAAAGTCTAAAACATTTCGATAAATCAATTAAATGCTGTATCGGTTTATTCTATCTGGATTTTCTACTTACTCTGAAAACTTCATTAGTGAGGTAAATAGACATGATTTTAATGATCCAGGATGAACCGCTGCCGATTAATGTCTCTTGTACGTGTAGCGCTACCTGGTGGGTATATTTTATAATGGATTCGGCCTTTTGTATTGAATTTTTCTGATTTGCAAAGAAGTTGATGAATATACAATACCTTCGAGACCTTTTTTTTGCGTTTTCTTACTTTTGCTGCGGAGGTACAAACGTATGCAGAACCTGGAAACGCCTTCTTTACAAAAATTTTCAAAGCAGTCTTTTGAAAATTCATCTATCAAAATGTTAAACGCAAGAATGATCTCAATTTTCCGTTATGGAAATATGGGTTGAAAGCGTTAAGATTTACTGTTTGTATCAGAATTTTCGTGCAAAGCTACACAAGATCTTTCTACGCATATTCGTCCCTAATTTTGAAGCAATGGATACATATATATAGTCAACAGCACCCACCACCAACTTATTGGATACTTTTCTCTGACCGAATAGTGGGGTGTAAGCCTTTACCATTATAGTACACCCACGGCCTCAAAGTGCTGAGCACGTTTTAAAGGCAACGAGCCGCGAATCCTGAATCCTCGGACTCATAGCCCGATCCTGTTAAACCACTAGGACATGTCCGGTCCGAAAGTGTTAAGAACATACAGAGTTTGTCATTCTTACTCAAAACATTAATAACCAAACAGGGTCCAAAATTAATGTGTGAAGCAATAAACAACAAAATTTTAATTACTGTTAAAATAATTAATTAATTTCCAAATATAAAAGGTGCTGGTGAAAAACAAAACAAAAACAGATTAATGAACAACTAAACTTAAGAAATGTTTTCAAAGCAGTCGTGAGAAGTAATTCGAAACATAACTGTTTTCTAACACTTTTGGTTAATTTATGTTTGAGTTACATAACATATATTTTTAAACAACATACAGACAGTTACGTAGCAAATGGTCATAAATATCATCTATATTGTGATAATCATATAAATTTAAAGTTCTGTAAAAATTCAAATAAAGAAAAACATAGGTTGAAAATGATCTGGGAAACGCGGAACGTCATTGGTTGTTTATTGATCCACTAACAACGCATTCAAGTTATGGATTGTTGGTTTGTTTGTTTTGAATTTGAAAAACATAGGTTGAAAATGATCTGGGAAACGCAGAACGTCATTGGTTGTTTATTGATCCACTAACAACGCATTCAAGTTATGGATTGTTGGTTTGTTTGTTTTGAATTTGAAAAACATAGGTTGAAAATGATCTGGGAAACGCGGAACGTCATTGGTTGTTTATTGTTCCATTAACAACGCATTCAAGTTATAGATTGTTGGTTTGTTTGTTTTGAATTTCGCGCAAAGCTACATGAGGGCTATCTGCGCTAGGCCGTCCCTAATTTAGCAGTGTAAGACTAGAGGGAAGGCAGCTAGTCATCACCACCCACCGCCAACTCTTGGGCTACTCTTTTACTAACGAATAGTGGGATTGACCGTCACATTATAACGCCCCCACGGCTGAAAGGGCGAGCATGTTTGGTGGGATGCGGATTCGAACCCGCGACCCTCAGATTGTGAGTGAGCGCCTTATCCACCTGGCCATGCCGGGCACATATTCAGTAAGATCTATCATTTGTTGTTTTTTTTT
>NW_013665668.1:1325282-1334369 GCF_000517525.1 Limulus polyphemus | reverse complement strand
TTTGTTTGTTTGTTTGTTTGGAATTTCTCGCAAAGCTACACGAGGGATATCTGCGCTAGGCGACCCTAATTTAGCAGTGTAAGACTTGAGGGAAGGCAGCTAGTCATCCCCCCCCCCCGCCAACTCTTGGGCTACTCTTTTACTAACGAATAGTGGGATTGACCGTCACATTATAACTCCCCCACGGCTGAAAGGGCGAGCATGTTTGGTGTGACGGGGATTCGAACCCGCGACCCGCAGATTGCGAGTCGAGCGCCCTAACCACCTGACCATGCAAATTATCGAAGTTACAAACGTTTACAATTTAAATTTTCTGTTATTCTTTACTTTTCGCTTGATCGAGATTCTTCTTCAATTGCACAATTATTTTCATTTTAATTTAAAACAATGTAAGTTTCGAAAAGAAAATGTTTGTATTCTCTTAATTAAAGACTATTATAATTTATATACATTTCAGAATGCAATTTGAGAATGATCACTTACAATAACAATAGCAAAAACGATTTCATCAAACGGCGAATCCCTTTCGTCCTGAGGCTGGTGTTTAGTTAAATCAACATTTCTCTCAGTAATCAATTCTGACACTGTTCCCAAAAATCCGGGAACAATATCACGGATTATTTTCTTCTTCTTTTCGATATCACTTTCCTCTTCCTTATCTTCTTTCTCCTCTTTGTCCTGTTTATCTCCTTCGTCTTCGTGTACCTTAACTTCCTCTTCATCGTTTAGCGTGACAGGGGAAGACGAAGAATTAGAACCATCGAGGGACTCTGCCTGTTCCTGTTCTACATTTTCTTTTGTCCCTGAATGTTGTTCATTTTCTTCCAAAGAATCTGCTTCGTCGTCTCCATGATTACGATGCTGGTGATGATGATGACTATCTTGTTCTGACTTCTTTCGAATTAAGACCTGCTCTACACCGTTCAAGCTGTTTATGATTAAAACCTTCACTGGAGAGATCACTGCCTGCAACTGCGTGTCTAAGACTTGTCTTGCTGCATTATACGCTTCTAAAACATTTACAAAACCTAACTTTAATCACATCAGATAACTGATATCGCATACATTTCAAATAAATCATACATAAATAATACATAACAGTAAAGTAATTGTATAAGATCGTAAGAGCACGTAACAGTAAAGTAATTATCATGAGATATAGGTGTTTATACCAATATCAATGCAAAATCGTAAGAGCACGTAACAGTAAAGTAATTATCATGAGATATAGGTGTTTATATCAGTATCAATCCAAAATCGTAAGAGTACGTAACAGTAAAGTAATTATCATGAGATATAGGTGTTTATATCAATATCAATGCAAAATCGTAAGAGCACGTAACAGTAAAGTAATTATCATGAGATATAGGTATTTATATCAATATCAATGCAAAATCGTAAGAGCACGTAACAGTAAAGTAATTATCATGAGATATAGGTATTTATATCAGTATCAATGCAAAATCGTAAGAGCACGTAACAGTAAAGTAATTATCATGAGATATAGGTGTTTATATCAATATCAATACAAAGTCGAGTTCACATTTCAATTTTTTAAACTTTCATATTTTATAATATATATATTTCATCACAACATTTTTTCTCCATGTGTCAAACTTTACAAAAAGTGCAGTAATTAGACAAATTTGATGGTTATGTAATTAGTATCAGATTATATTTGAGTGGGGTTACCTTCACAATCGAATACAGATTGCGAGTCGAGCTCCCTAACCACCTGGCCATGCCGGGCCACCAACATATACCTAAGCGTTCACACAAGACCGACAAACACAAATAAATATTAATAATTCGTGGCTTGCCCGTGCTATAAGTAAATGATTAAACATTAGTTCTCGAACAGATTTGTCATCGTATCGTCTGAATTAATTTTAAAGCTATTTTCCATAAGAACAAGAAGAAGAAAAAACATAGGAAAAAATTCTCATTATCCTGCAGAAACAATCACCTGTAGTGTGTAGGCTGCATTACAATGCATTTCAGACCACCTTCGTAGTCTCAACACATGTGTTATATGTGAAGCGCGCGTTTTTATATAATTAACATATAAACAAACCTTCTAATTGGGCAACCTTTTCAATTAGTAGCTCCGGTATACCCTCCTCTTGGGCGGTGATGAACTTGTAGTTCATGTCTAGGAGTGCTTCCCATGCCTTTGTCGTGTTATCTTCAATCTTATCCATCTTTTTCGCAAATATTTTTTTGCTTTCCTCAAAGACGCGATACATCCTCTCCTCTGCCCTAAGCAAACCAAAGATCTTAAACAGATGGCGCTAAATGTTATAAAGTTTCAAACAAACACGAGATATTAACATTAAAAAAATGTGCTCAATTTTCATTTTAAAAAATACGTAGATATTTGTTACACATGTGAAATTATTACAAGAGAATAAATGAATTGAAATTCCAGAAAAACGCGTATAAGGAAAACTTTGTCATGAAATGTAAAGTTTGAAGATGTGCGGATTAAACCAACATTTGTTATCGATTTATTTGGACGGAGCTTTTCATATTTATGTACAAAGTAGCGGTGTTTGTGGGTACACATTCTAACTTTATTTGATTATATTAAAAATATTTAAAAAGTCACTATTTTCTGATCAAATTATCGTGATATATGGCGATTTTAGTTTCAGACTTATAACGTGTAAGTAGGGAAGCATAAAAGTTATATAATTAGTTGACTGAAATATAGAATTGCACTTTAACACAGCTGTAATGCCCCAATACCGACTTGTACTCGAATACAAAGGCAACAGTACAGAGTTATGCCTAATACAACTTTAATGTCACATATAAATAGAGTTTGAACGTAATACACCTTAATGTGGCAATGTAAAGACGTTCCCTTATCTAATAACACCTTACTTAAGCAATATAAAACTGTGATTACACACCTTTAATTAACAATATACACTTGAGCCCCAGTAAATCCTCAATGTAACAGTATAGATTTGCGTCCTAATACAACCGTATGCAACAGCACAGAGTTATGCCCTAATTATAATATTAATATCAAATACAGAAAGTTGTACCATAATTCAGTCTTAACGTAGAAAATAAACAATTATGCACTAATGCAGTTGTAATACAACAGTATAGAGCTGTGTTCTTATGCAGCCTTAACGTCATAATACACATTTATGTCCAAACATAACCTTAATGTAACAATACATGAGTAGTGTATGAACACAACACAAATTTAAAGTTCCGAACTTACTTTTTTAAGTTGATATTCGAAACTAGAATAAGACTTATCTGCTGCAACCTCAGCTGAAAGCTATAAATGATATACAACATCCTTGGTACAATTAATCTGTGTATGTACAACCTTATTTTGGTACAATTAATCTGTGTATGTACAACCTTATTCTGGTACAATTAATCTGTGTATGTACAAAGATTAATTGTACCAGAATAAGGTTGTACATACACAGATTAATTGTACCAGAATAAGGTTGTACATACACAGATTAATTGTACCAGAATAAGGTTGTACATACACAGATTAATTGTACCAGAATAAGGTTGTACATACACAGATTAATTATATATGTACAACCTTATTCTGGTACAATTAATCTGTGTATGTACAACCTTATTCTGGTACAATTAATCTGTGTATGTACAACCTTATTTGTTCTTAACACTGCTTAAAAGCTAATGGAGCACTGGTACAATTAATATGTGTATGTACAACCTTATTTGTTCTTAACACTGCTTAAAAGCTAATGGATCACTAGTACAATTAATCTGTGTATGTACAACCTTATTTGGTCTTAACAATGCTTAAAGTTAAAAGCTAATGGATCACTGGTACAATTAATCTGTGTATTTCCAACCTTAATAGCTCATACACTGAAAAACACAGGAATCATTAGGACTATCCTCGTTGCTGGATATTTGCTGAAAAAGTTATAGGCAATCGAACAACAAAAAGTCACAAATGGAATAGTTAACGTGTTTAATTAACAATTGACTTCATTACTGCACAGAAGAGATTGAACTTAAGTCATCTCATGAAACACCGTAAGGCTTTTTACAAATAATACAAAATCGTAATTTTTACTTGTCTGAAGATTCTCGTCCTGGGAGCTGTAACAACACATCTTGTAGGCTTAGGAACATCCGATCAGTCATCCGTTCGACAAATATTTTCATCTCTAGGGAAAACATATAATATACCTAAATAGGTTTTAAGTAATATAATTTATTTATTTTGGTGCATAGCTACACATTGAGATACCTGCACTGTGTCCACCGCGAGGATTGAACCCATAATTTTAGCGTTGTAATACATAATATATAAATCCCTAATCAACTTAATTAAAGTGATTTAGGATAAAAATTTCCATATTTCCCATTACTTTTAAAAACGTCTTTTTATGTCTGCAGATGTATGAGAGTAAATGTCATAGATGACATTGGATGAGTACGGGTTCTTCTTAATTGTTTTATGATAAATACCTAAATAATTTGTTTGTGTCGCTTCTTCTGATTCTGTGTGTTGTCTGAGATATAGCGGCTTCAATTAAAAATGCATTGTGAGATTCATTTATTATAATGACCATTTTACAGTGGTAGGATAACTTCTAATCACGCAGTTATTCAAATAAACATATATAATCAAAGATACAATTCGAGTTTTAACAGTTATTAAATATTATTTATATGCCGCAGTTGAAAAATATGTCATGTGTCCGTATTGTTTGATTATAGTAGGTCAAAATCACCTCTAAAGGAGTGTAATAACATACACCTCTTGTGATTTATTTGCTTGTTTGTTTGTCTTGAATTATGCACAAAGCTATACAAGGGCTATCTGTGCTCTGCCCACCACGGGTATCGAAACCTGGTTTCTAGCGTTGTAAGTCCGCAGACATACTGCTGTGCCACGTGGGGGGGGGGGTATTTGCATTGTCTATAAAGTTATAATGTTTACATAAATATTAACAATTACACTGGCTTGCGAATATAAACTTCTTAAACGTTCTTTTGGTTTTAATAAAGGATTTTCCATAATTCAGCTACGCAGATTTCGAAAATAATATTATTATTATTTTCTATCACATAAGGATCTTTTACAAATTAGAATGAAAAAAAAAACTTCCTTAGATCATATTATTATTTCGTTTACCACAATGAACATTTTTTATTATTACATTTGTTGACAAAAGTACAAACAAACTGAAGAAAAGGAAAGAACATTGATGTCAAACGAATATGCATCCTCATTCATCCTGATTTTGTGTATATGAAATTTACGTCTTTTAGTCTTAAACTAAGTGTTGTGGCCTTTCTTTTATGTATTGCGTTATGACGTATTGTGAAAAATCTGTAAGTAATGAAGAAAAATGGATATCATTTTCGGATTCAGCGTACAGGAATTACTGTAGAGCATGTACAAATTTCAAGACAATAAACCCATCGCAGGCCTGTGTTATCAGAAAATAAAAAGGAAGCAGTTTATGTTTCTTTTACTTATATTGAGCAGTAAAATAACATAAACTTTAACTTGTATAAAAACAGCAACCTGTTTCATGGTAAGCCTAACTCATTGAACAATACTTGAAGTGGACAGAGCACAGATAGCCAATTGTGTAGTTTTGCACATACAAACAAACTCATTGAACGAAAAGGTTTTTCTGTTTAGGCTTTCTTTCATTCGACATCCTTTTATTTTCATGAAAACATGCTTTTTGTGAATCAGAAATTACCTCTGTTTTTGAGCCCCAACTTGTGTTAGACTATCTTCCTACATAAAGTGAAAAGTCTGAATTACACGGTATATCACTAGATAACGTATATTAGAAATTATTTAAGAACTTTTATTATTACACCGACAAACGCAGACTCGAATCTCACCAATCATAAATAATTAATGCATATGAAGAGTTTATTAAATAAACAAACTCACCAGTCAAAATGTCCTTAGTTATTACTTTATATCGTTCATGGTATAGGGCATCCAGGTTATACCTATCACACTCAGTGTTACTAATAAGACGTAGAGGGCGCTGATCATCTTGTGACTTCACTTGGAGATAAATCGTCACCAAACTTAGCAATATTAGAAACTTTCCGCTGTTTGTCATGTTTATAGAACACTGAAAAACACCAAATTTTAAATTAATTTTGCAATTTACGTATTGAACTAACTAAATAAGTTAACCTGGACTGTCTAAACTTAAAATTTAGTTCTCCAGCAAAACAAAAACAATATCAACATAAGTTATTTACCAATGAAGTTTCACCATTCTACTGTTTTAAATCAAATTGCCAGAATGTACTTACTTTCAAGTCTAGATAAGAGCATACAGTGTAGGAACATTTAATTGCATATCTGCTGTAAAAATGCATTATGTCATTTCTGAACTGATGTCATTCTGCTGATATATTTTAACTTATAGGAAAGGAAAGACGATACAAAGAAACAAGAGAGTTTTAGATCTATGAAATGATGTTCAAACCTGTTTGGGGGATGACTTTTCAGACAGAAGTGAGTCCAAAATGGGATAAGTACGCTGACAGAATTATAGTGTTACGTGTCACAGCTTGAGAAAAGACACGTTCCGATCAAAGAAATCGACTTCTAACGACTTGTTATCAAAATGACCAACAGGTGGCTGATGCGAAAGATACTACCTATGAGAAACGAACAGGTGGTAAAAACTGTCAGCTTTGTTGAACTGAATTGTTCTTCGGATCTTATTGTGGCTGTTATGTGTATTGTATGTATAGGTATAAGTTTGAATAAGATCTTTAAGTAAGATAAGTACATGTGAACCGTCGTACAGGAAGAAGGTCAAGAAATGTAATATGTGTTGTTGTCACATAGTCCTGAAGAGAGACAACGTCACGTGAACGGTTAAACAATTTTTAACGAAGTTTATTACAAAAGTAGGCTTTCATTTGTTTTTGGCTTGACAATTTTAATTATATGATAAACAGTAATTTATAAGTTGAATTAACAAATATGAAAATCCCATCACCGGACATGCTCGCCTTTTCAATTAGAGTAGCCCGAGACTTGACAGTGGGAGATGTTGACTAGATGCTTTTCCTCTAGTCTGTTACTTCTATTTAGGGACGGATAGCACGGACAGCCCTCAAGTAGTGCTGTGCGAAGTTCAACAAATAAAATATAAAAACGTCGAATAATACAATTGAGGTTAAGCACGCCTTATTTTGTTGAGTGTGACGTAGTAGTCCATTCAAATTATTTCATGAACTTAACAAAAATCCTCCGTATAAACGAGAGCTTACTCGTTCATAAGCCGAGGCCGAAAATTAGCCGGATTACTTCAGTTTATTAATTTATTTTTGTTTTATATACGAAATTACGGTAATACAGTTAGACGAATCTCCATATTGGGCTGAAGACAGTAACAGATTATATTAATAAATGCGTTTTATTTCGTTTAGATAACTGCACGTAGGTCCTTATTATATTATCAGACATCGCACTGGCTACACAAGTACTTGTTTAGTATTGCCGTGTGCTACGTTGGAGAGCTTATTGGTACCAGTTCTGTGTATTATTATTAGAAGTGATGTGATGGATGCACTGAGAAACATAATCAAAGTACCAGGAAACGTCTTAATCATAAAAGGTCTTCTGGGTACAAACTTGAGAAAAAGAAGAAGTTTTATAGTGTATTTAAATAAAGTAGTTGTCTTTCACAGAAATATTCTAACACCGTTTCACCTGGTACAGCTTTATCAAGAAAACTAACAAATGTTTCGAGAATGGTACTGGTCTGTCTTTTGTAACCAATAGTTGAAATAGACGAAATGTAGAGTAAATAAAGGGAAAAACACATCACCTAACAACAGATCCTAACAGATTAAAGAAGAAAAAACACGACTTAACAGTAGAGCTTGGCAGAGTAAAGAAGGGAAACACATCACCTAACAGATCCTAACAGATTAAAGAAGAGAAAACACAACTTAACAACAGAGTGTGGTAGAGTAAGTAAGGAAAAACACATCACTTAACAACACAGTTTGGCAGAGTAGCAAAAGGGAAACACGTCACCTAACAACAGATCCTAACATATTAAAAAGAGAAAACACAACCTAACAACAGAGTCTGGTAGAGTAAGTAAGGAAAACACATCACTTAACAACAGATCCTAACAGATTAAAAAAGAGAAACACAACCTAACAACAGAGCTTGGCAGAGTAAAGATGGGAAAACACAACTTAACAACAGATCCTAACAGATTAAAAAAGAGAAACACAACCTAACAACAGAGCTTGGCAGAGTAAAGATGGGAAAACACAACTTAACAACAGAGTCTGGTAGAGTAAGTAATGAAAAACACATCATTTAACAACAGAGTTTGGCAGAGTAATGAAGGGAAAACACAACCTAATAACAGTGTCTGGTAGAGTAAATAATGAAAAACACGTCATTTAACTATAGAGTCTTGCAGAGTAAAGATGGAAAAAACATAACCTAACTACAGAGTCTGGCAGAGAAAATAAAGAAAAACATATCATTCAACAATAGAGTCTGGGAGAGTAAAGATGAAAAAAAACAACAAAAAACACTACCTAACAACAGAGTCTGGTAGAGTAATGAAGGGAAAACACATCACCTAACAACAGAGTTTGGCAGAGTAAGGAAGGAAAAACACTACCTAACAACAGAGTCTGGCAGAGTAATGAAGAGAAAACACATCACCTAACAAGAGTCTAGCAAAATTATTTTTAATTAAACACGTGACTATTTACATACATTGATTTATATTTGGAGAATTTTCTCCCTGTATTTCCATCTGCTGTCTAATAACTAAGATATGAAACTTGTCTAACTTACAATTCGTCACTTCCTTAGTAAGTGAGACTTTCAGGTAAAATTAAGGTCAACAATAAAGCTAAAAAGGAGGAAGTGCACTAATGTGTAGAAACAATCATAAGGCTAGTATGAAAACATATTATTAGTTCGTTTACTTAAGGCACGAAAGAAATGTTATTACCATAAAATGTTGACGTGAAGAGTAACAGATTCATAGATCTATATATATAAAAGAGGAAGTTTGTTTATTTTGTTCGCTATAGGAA
>NW_013665668.1:1322545-1324448 GCF_000517525.1 Limulus polyphemus | reverse complement strand
AGCCTATTGAGTCAACCTAGAATAATCTTGGCAGGTTGACGCTTTAGACAATGTTGAATATTCTAAATGGATTCAAGGTCAAAATATGAAAGTTTATGGATTGTTTCTCAAACAACCATACTTTTCTCATGGTCAGTGAGATGTAGGGTGTTCAAGGGTGAGATCACCTCAAAATCTTTATTTGCTTGTAGATGAAAAGCAAACTGCAAATGTTGTTCGTGAAGAGGCTTTGTGATAATTTTAAAATTTTGAGATAAAGTTTATGTTCACGTTATTACTCTGAAATATATGATTGCTGTTAAACTTACACTGTTTTAATTAAGTTTAAACATTCCCTGTCAGTTGACGGGTATTTCAGCTTGTATAATATCTATATTACTCTAGATCTTCGGATTAATGAGAGAATTTCTAACTGGTCAAAGCACCCAGAAATTAAGTTATTATTCATAAGTGATTATGTCGAACACTAATTACAAGTTGTATACATGTTAAACATCTGAATTAATAGTGTCAGTTCTGAGGTTCAAATAATCACCGAATTATACATTCTTCGTTTAGCCATAAACGTCGTTAAACACATATTAATTAAGCCAGCATTCTAGGTTAAGGGTCAGTAAATCACATATTCTCATACAAGAAGCACTATCATAGATCAAGCTGTAGCAAAATTAAACGCTTCTCTTTATTTAGTAAAGTGTGCACTAAGTAACCACTGTTTGCATATTTAATAACTAAAATTGTTCAAATGTGGCCATTATTTATTGTCCTGCTTTTGAGTGGTCTTTTTTTGGTCTGTTACAGAGGCTTTACAGGTGAGCTAAAAACAATCACGGATCCAATGTGTATAATTTTCACCCGTACGTGTCTTAGAACTCATTTCTAGTTACTCTGAAAACATAGACTATTGGAAGCTCCGTTGGCGGCGCTGCGGTCGCGTTAATATGATAACTTTTCGCAGGCTGACATGTATGCGTTCACATGGCTGTATATGTATTAATGCCACATGTTGGCTATAAATGGTAATTATGTATCACTATAATTGAGTGGAAAATAATGATACTTTTTAGAGGAATAAGTTTAATATTCTGATGAAGATGAGGTTTTTTACATTGACAAAATTATCATGTTATCAATTAGTACCATTGAAGATCAAGTGTGATTCAATGCTGATGTTTCTGAAAAGGTAAAACCAGTGCTTTATTAAACTTCAAGCCTAAGAAATTACATGAATTAAAAAACAGCGTAGCCTAACCTCTCTGCCATAAATGGCACATAAACCATTTAACTATGTGGCTTGGCCCGACATGGCCAGGTGGTTAGGGCACTCGACTCGCAGACTGAGAGTCGCGAGTTTGAATCCTCGTCCCACCAAACATGCTCGCCCTTTCAGCCGTTGGGGCGTTATAAAGTGACAGTCAATCCCACTATTCGTTGGTAAAAGAGTAGCCCAATAGTTGGCGGTGGGTGGTGATGACTAGCTGCCTTCCTTCTAGTCTTTCACTGCTAAATTAAGGACGGATAGCGCAGATAGCCCTCGTGTAGCTTTGCGCGAAATTCAAACCAAACAAACAAACTATGTGGCTTAAACCACTTACTATTAGATTGTTTATTTTTGAGAGCAAAGCCACATTGGGATTTCTGCAATGTCAACCAGAGGGATTGGAACCCTGGATTTTAGCGTTATAAATCCGTAAACTTATCGCTGGGGGACAACTGTTATATACTGTTGCGTCAGCGGAGGTCACGTGACTAGTATCACGCCACTTTCTTCTCGAACATTCACGTCCCTTCCTTAAATCTCAGGATCCTTCTAGATATAGTGTAGTCTTGTATATATATCCCAGTAAGAACTGAGGCGAGGAAGGTATTGAGTTATTGAACTGCGGACAGAGAAAAATATTGT
>NW_013665668.1:1320503-1321953 GCF_000517525.1 Limulus polyphemus | reverse complement strand
CAATACGAATAAAGATATTCAATAAAACAAATTAGAAATAACTTTTTATGTTTAAAACTATAAGCCCCAAGTGACTCAGTGATAAGTTTGAAGGCTTATAACGCTAAAAACCGGGTTTCGATACTCGTAGTGGGCAAAACACAGATAGCCCATCGTGTAGCTTTGCGCTTAACAACAAACAATCTAACTTAACAAAAGCCAATGTGTGTCACGTCACACGTGGTTTCTCTTAATAAGAGGAGTCATAAAAGTCAAAATGCATTTATCCAGATAGAATAGTTCGATTACTGTCTGCTCATTACGATTTTAGTGATGGGGTGAAAGGAGGCTGTGAGAGGGGGTGCCTTGAAACCTTATAAGTGTAGTGAGTGTTGGTTTAAGCCTAAAGTAAAGAAACCTAGCCTAGAGCCAAATGCATAAAATTTATCATGAAGGTATAAATCTCGATTCAATTTTAAACTTAAATCGTTTCTGAATTAAACTATTTTCTATTATATCACCAACGTTTGCAATAAAAAACAAATCTCTTTAATCAACGAAGACTAAATTAAGAAACCAACAAATATTTTCCCCAGTTTTGTTGTCCATACATTTCATTTTATACTTTCAGTACAAAGACTAATAACAGTATTAGGTTATATTTTTGTTGCTAAGCAACATGACATAAAAAGCCTTTGCTGGAACGCAGTGTAACCAAAACACACTGGCTTTTCTATATATAAGAAGTTATTAATCTAACTGATTTTAACCAGTAATACGCCACGAATTCATTTCATGAATAATCTTAATTTGGATTGGCTCACAATAGAATTGACTGCCTCAACTACACTTTTCTGCCTCTTTGTTGGTCAAGCTTGATTTCGCAAAAATGATTTATTTCAGTTATCTATGAAATGTGAGGTTAGGGTATACTATGTAAATAATTCAATGAAACACCTAACTAAAATGATAAAGTTGATTTTAATTAAAATTTTCAGGGCAGCTTGCAACAATACCTTTTATTTAACAACTTCACTTAGTTTGTCTCCATGTAAACGCGTAATAAGTTGTAGGTCTTTTCAGTTTGTTTTTTACTGATTATCTTTGGAAGAATTATTCATGAAATATAATGTTACTGCTAAGAATGAGAAAAATTATTATTATTTATATCGCGTGTTGTTCTTGATTGTTAAGTATTTCGGTTTTAAATATTGGTATTCCTGTCCAGCGTTACTGATGACCGGACGAAATGTGGTTTGTAAATACTTTAATGTCCGACAGATAAGTATCCGCAAAACGCAGGTTCCAGAAGCGTGTTGCAGAATAATGTTTCAATCACGGACAGCAAAAGAAAATGAATAATAAAAGTAAACAAGTAAAATACATCTTTATTCACAAATAATGTTTCTGTAGCTCACCTTCTAGCCGGATTCTCTATTCCTTATAACTTAAAATGACTGCTGAAGCTGCA
>NW_013665668.1:1316777-1320022 GCF_000517525.1 Limulus polyphemus | reverse complement strand
ATCCAAAAACGATTGCACAGAGTAAGGACTAAATCAAGAATAAAGAAATGCCGCACTTTCAAATCAGACCAGGATTCTAGTACAATATCCCACAATCCTTAGGTTACCTACGTCAACGACCATTTCAAATAATATATAGTCCAGGGAAAAACTTTCGAGTTCATATTAACTTGTACAAATATCTGTATAATCTCCACGAAATGGGCTTATTCCACAACATGGAGAAGATGCAGACACAGGGTCAAGCTCCCATGGAATAACAGGTAACGGCATTCGTACATCCAGTTTACAAGGAAACGTTAGCTACATGCAGAAGAAGTCCATGAACATTTGGAAAAAATACCAAAACATATCTGATATGTTTTATACTTTGTTGTTGTTGTTTTTCTCTTTGTAGATAAGCACAAAGCTACACAATGGGCTATCTGTGTTCGGCCCACCACGGGTATCAAAACCCGGTTTCTAGCATTGTAAGTCCACACTAGGGGCATGTTTTATACTACTTATCGAAGGTGAAAATACAGTGAGATTAATATCATCACAGCAGCTCTTCAAAATCGTTCTAACTCAATTACATGGGGAAAATCCAGTGACTGGGCCTAACAAATTTTGAAAGTTATCAATGGTTAAAACTGGCGGTATACGCCGGTATGTACATCAGTAACGATAAACAAATGGAAGTATGACACACTTACGAAGAACAGTTATACTGCATCAAATCACTCTACTCACAACTTTGATTTCGTACAAAGATACGTTTCGCTTTACTGTACGAGTACGTTTCACCTCGTGTCAAACACTAAGCAACCCTCCTCACATTCATGCATACCGGCATCTTTTCCAGATCATCTTTAAGCACCGCATAGAATCAATATATTAGAATATTTATATTAACATTCCTTTTAGAGAAATAGCACAAGTTCCTTCTTCGAGAACATTTTCTATGTTGTTTTCAGCTAATATTTCAAAAACGTGTTAATTAAGAAGTCGTTACAATCTAGCCTTTTCAGATAGATCGCCTTTAATAAACTTAATGACTTAATTTTCTCATGAAATGCATCGAGCAACTTTAATTATATTACTAAGTTTATTATTACAGTTGGTTATATACTTGAATTATTTGGTAAATTTCGTCACTTACCAGAATGTTCAGTCTTGATAGCCAATCAAGACAGACATTTTAATCCACCCTTGACTTTTATCAGATTACTGCTGCATTAAGAAAACTCATCATACCTTCTCTTCACTGCTTGTTCCTTTCGAAACTGAGACTTCTGTTTGATATCTTTATGACCTGCTTTGATATCGGTAATAAATAAAATCGTCTTGATAATATTTTGCTTTTGTTAATTATTTAAGCTATTAAATTGCTGGTGGCAATAAATCTTTAAATTTATATTTCCCCTTGGCGCCTTTCTTGTTACCATCATCAATATATTCTTAATTTGTGCCGAAATACCACCCTGAAGACCATTCGACCCACTTGTTGTGGCAGAAAATGATCGAGCATTTATTCCTTATGAGTTACGCTTTTCTTTTTTACTGCTTAAAAAGTACAAAAAAGGAAAATAAAAGGGAAACTTAAAATTTTAATTTACCTTTGTAATCACGACCACATAGTAGCGTAGATTGCAAATACTATATATATATATATATATATATATATATAACTCACTCTTACATATTATGTATTAATTTAGTTTGTACAAAACTTAAATTTTCTAAAGCTTTAATTTGGAACATGCCAAATCTGGTAGAGATCATGTGTTAAATGTTGCCTCAGGCGTTATGTTCTATAGCCTGTCGAACCCTAGAACTTACCTACTATTTCAGGAATGACTTGCATTGTGTTCTGCAATACCTTGTGTATGTGGTAGAGCTGCTTTACGACTGCCATGAGGATAATTCTGGATTCTTGTCTTGGTTTCTTCGTTTATGGCAAAGCTACTAAAGCTATCCGCCACCATCCTTAAATTTTGAAGTGCTGACCAGAGGGAATGCAACAAGCCAGCTGTCAGCGCCCACTACCTACGCTTTACAAATTAGTAATTGGATTAACTTTAACATTATAACGTTCCATGGATAAAAAAACAAGCATATTCGGCACCGGGTTTCAACCCCAAGACCCGCAGGTTGTAAGTCAGGCGATCTAACCTATTTGTGATTGGTCAACTACAGAGTGAAAGTGGATTTTGAGGGTACTTTAGAACGCTTTCAGAAAGTTTAGCTTCTGCTTTGAAATGGCCACAACGTGTTGTAATTTCATGTAGGTTATCGTGTATGCCGAACATGTATTGCCATCTTTTAATTTCAAGTTTGTTTTAATTTACCTTTTCAACCCGAAGACGTGTAAGTAGGGTTTCTGATTTCTGGTATTAACCAATAAACAACCCCGAATCAACAACAACAAAAATTCAATCGGTGTTTTTCCAATAACACCTCAAATTATTTTTCAGTAGTTTACATCAATGTTCTCATTTTCCAGAGCCAGTCTACTTGCGAAATTTAATAATTGTTTGTCCGGCGTATCTTATCTCTTCGTCTAAACACACCCTATCGAACCCTTTGCAAGCATGGGTAATATACCTGTAAGCCTTTATTCCTCTAAACCAAAGATACTATAGTAGTATACGTGTTATTAATATCATATCTGTGTAGGATGTCATATTATTGGGAATAAAACATTATTCTATAAGATCTCGTATTATTGTGATTAGTAATGTTTATGTACGATGTCTTAATATTATAATTCATGCCGCGTTTCCATGCGTTGTAATATTGTAAATAATAAAGTTTCTGTACGCTGTCATATTATTGTAATTATGTCTCCGCAGAGTGATATAATGTTTTTTCTATTGTTTCTTCTTCTTACAAACACTTTTCAATCGACCGCTATACATCCATTTCTCGGCGGATTGACTTGATTCTTGATAGCGTTATACTGTGGTCCAATACGCACAGATAATTTTTTCATTTATACCTTTTTATAGATTTTGTGGGGTCAAAAGTCAAAAAATTCAAAAATGTATATTTAGGCTCCTCTGCGGTCATATTTACAGCAACCAAGAAAATTGACACAAATTTAAATTTTCATGCGTCCAACACATTTATTTAAAAAAAAAACAAAATGTCCCACAATGGGACAGCGGTACGTCTACGGACTTACAACGTTAAAATCCGGGGTTCGATTACTCGCGATAGACACGGCAGATAGCCCAATGTGGCTTTGCTCTAGAAAAAAACAA
>NW_013665668.1:1314677-1315914 GCF_000517525.1 Limulus polyphemus | reverse complement strand
GTAACTAACGTTTCTTTTCCAATCACTGTATTACCAGGACACCTGTAACTAACGTTTCTGTGCGATATTATTTATAGTCTTGTGACTAGTGTTTATTTTCCAGTCATTATATTACCCGGAGACTCGTAACTAACGTTTCTGTACGATATTATTTATAGTATTGTGACTAGTGTTTCTTTTCCATTGACTGTATTACCCGGAGACTTGTAACTAACGTTTCTGTACGATATTATAGTCTTGTGACTAGTGTTTCTTTTCCAGTCATTGTATTACCCGGTGACTTGTAACTAACGTTTCTGTAGTTCATACACTGATTGTGTGCTATGTCGTACTACCATGACTAGAGTTCCTTCACTATGCCTTATTACCATGATTAACACCACGAAGCTGGTTTACTGTTTAATATACAACGAATCTGTAATGACGTTGCTATTATAAAGTAACTAATACCATATGTTTCTCTATGATGACGTGTTCTATCGTGACTACCATTTTGAAAAATACATCAGTCGGTACTCCTGCAGTTTGTACAAAAGTATCGATACCCAATATTTGAAGAATTATGCTAATTATTTTGAATACTTATTGAAGCAAGTAGCAGCTCGTTAAAGTATGCACATAAATAGATTTGTAACAGCTAATGCAGACGTAGTAAAATCTTCATTTTGAAAAATTGCACAACTACACAGGTTTGTATAATTTCCTCACTTAACGATCATGACTGTCGGTATGCATAAATCCGCCCATTTATTTACTTATTTTTACTTTTAAAACTTTTTCTAGAATAACAAGGTAAAAGTCTTTGTAAACGGGGGTTTCCCCCACACTACATCGTTTTACTCAACCCGAACAGGCCTAACATTTGTAGCATGAAGAAGACCCATGTTACAGGATTCTGAAATTTCAGAAGTTTAGACTCCGCTAGGTCTTCAAAGCCTTTAGTTATCAGTTGATTTCTCTTTAATAATAGCTAACATATTCAAGGAGTTGAAAAAAAAATCTTTCTATAGATCTAGGTGCACATAAAGTTGATCATGAAGTAGTTACTTTCATAATGAAATTTATACAAACATTCTATTTTCTCAAACTAACACGAGATTAAATTTCATTCTTACGAACAAATTCTGACTTTAACCAAATCACTTGTACTCTGTCTCGCTGATACGACACGGGTTTCCACGTGAAAGAAACGTATTCCACGTATTTTTCTGTGTACAAGACGCACTTTTTTACCCCC
>NW_013665668.1:1302684-1313857 GCF_000517525.1 Limulus polyphemus | reverse complement strand
AATAGTAGTTTTTTGTTTTAAAAACATAACTATTTATAATGCTCCCTAAATAATAAAAAAAAAAAAAATTACAGTGAAAGCAATGAAGATTTTGTAGGTTTTGAACCAAACTAAATAACAGTAAACCTTTTTTTTTTATTTACGGTATTTTCTTATTTTGATGTTTTGAGCTTTTTTGTGTTTAGAACAATATATACTAATTTTTAAAGTATGAAATTGAATTTTTGTTCAAATAAAAATCTTTCAAATGCGACTGTAGCTTTTTTTTCCCCGAAACTTTGTCTTCAAAATAAGGGTGCGTCTTATATTCCGAAAAATACGGTACATAATGCCACTGTCATTAATTACATGTGAATAGATTGTCCAATACGATTTTCCGCGTTTGTACACTATAAGTTCAAGACTTTACTAATCGGATTCGCTTATTACAAAAAAAAGTATATTTTCTCATCCAACCTAAAATTCGTATCAGAGTTTGGCAAATATATGTCATTAATTAAACAATTAAAAAAAAACGAGGCACCCAATGAAAAAAACAAACAAACTAGGTTGAACTAACAAATGTTTCGGTGGCGAATATAGCCTTCTTGAAAGAATTTTGATTTTGGACAATGTTTTTAGGCCAGCATAAAGTAATCAGCTTCAGTGAATGCTGTAAGAACAACTTTTAAACTGTGTTTAACAAACTCCTTCCAAAGCCAATTTCTCCAACAAGTATTTACTTATATACATATAGATTATTATTAATCAACATGATAAGATCAGGTAATACATTTGACAACACATGGCTTAAGAACGTAACCATGTCTCAAACAACAAACATAAATATTTAATGTCCTGTGGAGTCGTTTATAGATATACTAGCATTCCATGCTTTCCAGACATCTAATTACATTTATATTTTAACTATATGTTTGATCATCAGTACATTAATTGGTTGTTTTGTAGATTAAAACTGACTGGTTCAGTGCATTTAGCAGTTTTTGTAGTAAAACTGTATAGTCTAGTACACTAAGTAGTTGTTACTGACAGACTGAAACTGTTTTGTAGAAATTAAAACTGCCTTGGTTAACACACTAAGCATTTTTATATAAAAACTGAAACTGATTGGTTCAGCACACTAAGCAGTTTTAAGGTGAAACTGAAATTGACTGGATTAGTATACTAAATGGTTAGGAAGAAACCAACTGTTTTCTGTTAAAAAACAATAACAGTCTTAATACATCTCATATAGATGTATATGTAATGGGCTCTGCATGATTATTCTGTACAGTTTTAATGTAATACTAGGGCAATCTAGGGATTGTCTTCGTAGATGTACATTACTTTTCAATTATTTTAGTCTGATCTATACAGTTAGCTTACTTTTAACCATAAGTTCTTAAATTCATACAAGTAAAAGTAGAGTTTTAATAAACAGAAAAAAAAAACTACTTTAGTTGCTCTCTGGAAAACTACGGTTTTTTTTTTTTACTTTCAAAAAATAAACTGTTGCCATGAGTTTTATAGAGTGTTGGATTTCATAGGACTGTTTAAAATTTAGCAAGTTTTCCTTATTATTGGAAAGTTAAAAACTCTTTTTCAAGCCATGAAAGTGACCCAGTGACTCTTCAAGGCTGTTACTAATAAAAAATCACTTCCCACAAATACATAAATATACATAAAACAATTTGTAACTGTAGCAAAACTTAGTGAATGATCAAAATGAGAGCAGAGAATCAGTTTTAAAGAATGCTAAAATAATCACATTAAAACCACAAATAAGTAAGACTTCTGCACAGATTATAAAGTATTACTACCGGTACTAAAATGTTCATGCTACAGTGTCTGTAAACTGTATAAATACAAATATTTTTTAAGCAAAATGAAGAACAAAAACTTGTTTATTACACTCAGGTATTTTTAGCTTCAGCTTACAAGACAATACCCATTCTTAGAAAATACACTACTCTATAGTTAAAATGTGGTGAATAACGTTGGAGGCATGATTAGGGCAGCATTCTTAGCCACCAAACTGTAACAGTCTATACAGGGTCAAAGCACACATGCATAACATGTACATCTTATTATAGCAGTGGTTCAAGCACGTACAATTTTTCTTAGATTACCAAAACAACTCAATATAAATTATGTGCTCATCTGCTTTACAAACTATTTACTTTGTCAGTTTCATGAATAAGTGCTTAGCAAGTAGACGTTTAGCTGTTGGGTGTCTGAAAACAAACACAAAATGTACACGGCTACAGACGTTACTGTATAATACATGGGACAATCACGTTTTAGTAATAACTACTAATTTCTCACTTTATGCTCCATTTTGAAATCAGAAAAGATGGTTATGGAACAATCAAGTCACAGTTGAGTTTAATTACAAGATACGGAGTGTCTCTTGGAGAAAAAACTTATTATTATTTTTTTTTTACAATCCATACAAGCTGCCAGCTAAAGCTAAGAAAGCAGTTAAATTACAAAGCTAATTTGAATATCTTGTCAGGTGAGCCGATATCACTGAATCTTCATGAGTCCACATAGTTCAAGTGGTGTAAGGGAGAATTTAAAGAGCCCTTGTCTTGCTTTAAAAATAAATTAGATAAACAAAGCTACCAGCCATTCAATCTCAAAAACTGCAACATCTTTGTCACCCACAAAAATAACACTGATTTTTAAGCTTGCTTTGATGACAAGGCCAGAAATCAGTCAAAACATTTACTTCCCATGCTTAGTTGTTATGCTAAGACCAGAACACTGCCATAAATGTTTGATTTGCACTCACTTGCCCCTCCTATAATTCTTACTTGCATGACAGAAAAACTAACTGGTGGTCAGAACAAGTTAATCAAGTCTATCCTGTTTCTGTTCAGTTCCTTCCTGTGAAGATGATTGTTGTTGGTGGGTGGTAGGAGGCTGCAAAGTCACATTTACTGAAGTTGTTGTTCTTACTGGTGGTCCAGCTGGGGTTGTATTTGTGTTGACTCCCTGGTTACAAATACTAGATGTAGTGACCACTCCCGAGGTTGTCCCAGAGGAGTGATAAGAAGGACTGGTTGCCTGCTGCTGACTCCCACTTGAAGGACCAATTAACAAGTTACCCATACGATTAGGTACAACAGAGTTCACTGGATATGAGTTAACACTGGGAGGGGGTGCAGGTGGTGGGGGACTAGGGTGCTGCATCCCCCCCTGCCATATTGGAACTTTTTCCTCGGGAGGAGGACTCTCACCTTCTTCAGAAAGTTCTTGTTCTTCCTGCTCCTGAAAGTACACCATAGTTTTGTATTTCAAACACTGTAAATATGATACATATATTTACAATAAACAAGCTATGCAAAAAAAAAAAAACAACAACATTATAATTAAATCCAGTTAAAGCCCAAGACAACAAAACATAAAAGAAAACTAAAAACAAACAAACAATTTTTCCAATGGTATTCTATAATAAAAACAACGATGATGCCAAAAGATGCTAATTTCCAAGATTCGTTATTATGATACCAATATTATTAAAGTTTTTATGGAACATTTGAATTACATATTTTGTTTATATTAATGTTGCTTTGATTTTGTAACAATAAACTTTTATTTTTATTTTCTGATCCACATAAGAGATCTATTTGGCTAATGGAAACTTAACTGTGAAAGATAATCTAAAGCATAGTTTTGTAAATGGGCAATATAAAAATCTAAAATAACCCTTTGACATTCTACATTCTAGCTCAGTCAGTTTAATAGCCTTAACCAGAATAGAAAAATCTTATGTAAGTATTACTTGAAATGAATATTTTTAGTGATTTATTACACTAATTATCTAATAAAAAACATCCTTTAATTATGAGAAAAAACGAAAATTAAACAATCTTTTAAAACATATTTGTAATAAAAATTCAAAGGAAATTACACCACAAAAACTAAAAAATATCATAAGCACCTATGTAAGTTTACCATATGTAGAATGAGAACAAAATTTATCACAATTTCTGTTGATGTTTATAGTAATACTAGCATTTAGTCTGTCAAAAATGACAAGGCTAGTACTACCACCCCCACCCCATAGTATACCCTAACCTCACATTTCATAGCTAACTGAAATAAATAAATTTTGCAAAATCAAGCTTGGCCAACAAAGAGGCAGAAAAGTACTACAGTCGAGACAGTCAAAATTAAGATCATTCATGAAATGAATCCATGGCATATTCATAGAATAATTATTGGTAAAAATCAGTTACATTAACAACTTCTAATATATAGAAAAACCAATGGGTTTTGGTAACACTACAATGGCTGTTATGTCATGTTGCTTATCAACAAAAGTATAACCAACTATTGTTGTTAGCCCATGTATTGAAAGTATAAAATGAAATGTATAATCAACAAAACTAAAAAAATATTTGTTGATTTCTTAATTTAGAGTCTCTGTTGATTAAAGAGGTTTATTTTTTATTTAAAATGTTGGTGATATAACAGAAAATAGCTTAATTCAGAAACAATTTAAGTTTAAAACTGAATCAATATTTTTACTTTCATCATAAATTTTAAGCACTTGGCAGTACGTTAGGTGATCCTACACCATATCTTTACTTTATGCTTATTATACCAACACTCACTACACTTATAAGGTTTCATAGCATCCCCCTCCTCAAGGCCCCCTTTCATCTCCATCACTAAAATCATAATGGGCAGACAATAATTGAACTATTCTATCTGGATAAAATGCATTTTGGCTTTTACGATTCCCCCCTATTTAGAGAAATCAAGCATGATGTGACACACACTGACTTTTATATAGGTTAGATAAAACATAACCTTAACAACTTTACCGAATCCCTTAACAGATGTATATTATTCAGAATACAGTTACCTATCCTCTAAGTACAAAAATAACTTTAAAACATTCTTTAACTAACCCTATTAAAATAATCTTCTAAAATATCCTTCAGGTCCACAATTGTTATCTTATAGCAATTCACTATTTTGTATGGCTATTTTAAGGTTTTTTTTTTATCCCAACATAAGAGATTCTCTCGTTTATTTTTCTTTGTAAAAAGAATAAAGACTAAAAACAACTTCATTGAATATTTATGCATTACTCATCACACTCAATTTTATTTTACAAGAATATATTCATCCATGTTTTTGTAAATACAAACTTTGGTTTACAGCTTCTCAATTTCCATACTGCTAATGGTGCCAAGTTGATAACTAAAATGTATGATATCCAAATAACATTTTCAGGTGGCAACTGAAGTACACATGAAATGTTACAAGAGTAGTAGTAGTAGTTTAGCTGCCTATATCAGTTGAAGCGAGTCTGTGACTTATGACTTTTGGATATGTTTTCCTCTACAAATTCCTTTCACTAATTTTACTTCCTAATGAGAGCTTGTTAAACTTTTTATTCAGCAATATTAAGAGAATGACATACAATTAGTAGTTTTTATTTTCTCTTTTTCTTCTTTTTTTTTAACTGGTATCCCCTGGAACCTTAACCGAGCCACACTCAACAATTGTTTTCCTTTAATGCATGAGTTATAATTTAGATAGTTTATATTTAGTTATTTTTAGAAGTGATAGTTTATTGCAGGTTTGTGTATGTAACTGTTTACAAATTATACGTTGTGTAGTTCAATAATTATGAATTGGTGATTGTTATATTATTGTGTCATGTAACAAGAACCTTCTGAGTTTTTCTTGTTGTTGTAATTGGATATTATTGCATCATAATATCTTGTGGTGTGTGGAATGTTCTAGGCCTCTGTTCAGGTATAAATACACATCGAAAATTGTGATTGTGAGCTTAGTCATAAAGAGTGTATAGTGGCAATTTTTTGAAGTGAAATTATCTCAGACTGTTTTGTAACAAAGGAGCAGAAAGAATAGTTCATCTTGCCAAAGTAATTGAATCAGCCTGTGTGGACTTTGACGAAAAAGGAAATTATTTAAAAACTCTGGATACAACTGTGATAACTAACAGTGTAACAAACATTTGTAAATATGTTTGACTTGTTTTTAATATATTATTTTAAAACAAGTGGACTATGTGCTGTCTGTTTATTGTTGAAATTTATCATAAAGAATCTGGCCCACACATAAAAACCTGACAACAATCAAAACTAGAGTGTGATGGAATACTTACAAAACCTTAAGAGACAGGGAAGAAATGAGCAAAATGAGCAGACGAGGTTAGTTAAGCTAAGCAAAAAATAGAAAAAAAAGTAAAACTAGGTTAAGAAACAGTAATAATTGAATTTTTTACAACCAAACTAGCTGTTTGCATATACAAACAAGGAGTGCCAACATCAGGGTCATGCAATATGCTATGAATCCCCAAAGCAGTGAGAGAGTCCCTTGATATGGTGATTCAGTTACTTGTCACTGGGAACAAGGTGAAAGCCAATGCAGAAGTAGAGTGTCTAGCTTATGATAAAATTTGCCAGCTGGTTTGGGGTTATAAGAAATACTAAAAAACTACTTCAATATGATTAAATTGTGAGGGATTATCTTTATAATACTGAGCTTCAGATCATATTTAATAGGACGTATAACACCTCATGATTCCATTAGAAAACGGATCAACCCATAATCCAGTGAGCATATTTCAGACTTATACATGACCTTAAGCTTTCCAGACTTGTAACAATCAAGCTTTTGTTTTTACTACACAAACGTTCATGATTTTTACACAATAAAAACTAACTAATCCTGAATAAGAACTCAAAGATTTGTATTATTCTTTCAGAATTAATTCTGAAATATAGCAAAAAAAAGGGGGGATATTATAAAATACATTTTACATAAATTATAATTATTTGGGTTCTCATTCATTCTTTAGCATTAGAGTAAGGACCTTTTATATAATCCCTAGTTTATGTAGTACTACAACTTTAAAGTGTTTCAAATACATGTAAGAATACCCAAAAAAACTCCAACAGAGAGCCTCTGGAGGATGTTAATCAATCTTGATATAAATGTATACACACTTCACAGATGAGTCTGATACTAAGTGTGCAGCGACCAACTACATAACGACACCTCCACCATAATCCTTAACATCTGGTACACAATAATCATACCGAAACTATTCACTTGCCCTTCTCCAAACCTATATACAGCCATAACTTTCAAAATCAGGTGAAGTTACTTTCATCACTCCAGGAGTAACTAGTTCACCAATTAAAATGGCTCTAAGCATTCTTAAGATGCTATAAGGTTTAAATATCCCCTCACTTCCAAAGGGCCCACATTCAGGGTCAGCATGTTTTATTAACTTCACAACTAGTGTCCTTTCACACGTGGTCAGGTTGGATGTAGTAAGCTCACTGTGAATTTCCCATCATACTGTTTGTCAGATTCAGACACTTTTAGCCAACTTGAATGATATTCAGATGTTATACAACCAAGTTAACAATACCATTATATGTTCACATGCACAGCAGATCACACAAAACTAAGTTATAACACTAGTTTACAATCCAATGTGATTCTTGAAAATTAAAAATTATGAACAAGTTACCTACCTCTTCTGGGCAGAGCTCATAAGCTTTTGCTAAAGTCACACGTGCACTATGTGATCTCTCCAAGAAATACCCATTGGAAGTCTCATTTGACTGAGCAGGTGGTGACCAGCTGCTATAACCATACTGGGTATTAGCTGGGTAAGGTCGCTGTCAAAACACATCGCGTATTAGTTGCGAAAAGCAAAACATTGACTCTGTATTATGTGTTTTATCTATGCTACATATAGCACTTGTATAATATTGAAAAGAAGAAAAATAGTAGTGAAAAAAATGCCTTAAAATTCTAGTTAATATATGTAAAAGAAACTGACTGCCATACATATTCAAAAAGAAATTCAATTATTCAGTGGTCATGCTAGTTTTTTTGTCAGTGCATTACAAAACACAAAAAATGTGTTTCCCATTTTTCGAGAGTTGCGTTCAAATGATACTTAACTAACATTTGTTTGCACAAAATGACTGCTTTGTTTGTTGTTAAGTGCAAAGCTACAAAATGAGCTGACTGTGCTATGGGTATGAAAACATGAAAATGAATGGAATCTTGTCATTTTGCTGAGATGAACACTTTTTATCGTGTAAACATAAAAAACAAATGTTACTCAACCTTTTGGCTTGAACCTGATAAAAAGTTGCACTGAATCATATATTGGTCAGTATTTATGCTTTGTCATGTATCCTATGATAAATTATTTGTAACTATTTAGAATATTTTTCATTTCTTAATACTTAATGGTGAGGTTTGAATTGTATGAGTTGTAGAATGTGCTTGTGAAACAAAATTCTTAGAACTAAATTAGAATATGAGTAATATTGTATCACTTTAAATTTCTAATTTTCAGTCATATTTAATAAAAAAAATCATTCTAAACAAATCGAAAGTCAAAGAGTAACAAAAAGTAGCAGAAGACAAGTTTAACACTTAATATATCATAAAATATCCTTCGTGCTATTATGCACTTTAAACAGCACTAACACCATGTATCTCAAATCAAATTAAGCACATTTAAATTCAGAATTTTTGCCTGTTTGTGGTAGTAAAGATTTTATTTGCTATTTCTGCAGTGACCCCTACTTAGTCAGGAAAGGGTTAATATTTCATCCCTTTCTCATTTAACAAGTTTTTTTATCCCATCCAATACATTTATTTTGCATACTTGATGCAAAGTTTTGAGTTACCATGACCATTGAATTATGTGTAAGAACTATGTACTGAATAATTCTTTGGACAGCAAATTTTTCAACATTTCAAAACTTGTGTGCATTAAACCTACCTTTTTAATATCCAACAAAGTTAAAATATTGTAAAAGTGTTATTTTTTTGTTTAAAACAATTATAAGTAATTACACAACTAGGGTGTCAGTGCCTTGTGGTTAGTGCTTTGGACTTCTAATTGAAAGTTTGAGGGTCCAAAGCTTCACTCACACATACTCCTTGTGTTCTTGAGCAACATACTCTACTCATCTGTAAAATGGATAACAGTGTGGTATATGCAGGTATATCCATGCATTTTATATCTTCTAATTTTAATGTAGAATTTTTAAAAGTTTTGTTGTTTATTCTAGGTATGTGCAACTTTCATATAGCATATGGTCACGAGTCATTAAGTTGAGTTTGTTCCAGCTGCCTTTGTCATTCTATCGAGGTCGCACCTGTCTGTTCATGAGCAGCATGGTTATAATACTGCATGAAGTGCAAGAATGTAGACAGCAATGTCCTTCAATGGTAGGTCAGATGGTATCTCCATGTTTGTAGTGCCACGTTAAGGCAGTGGGTGAAGTATAAATTAGTGACACCCCCCCCCCCCTCCTGCTTGCTCTTTCATTTAAGAAAATTCCTTACAAGTTGATAAATTAAATTTATTAGTGATAAAAAATTAAGGAAATAAAAAAGGAGGAAATTATAATTCTTAAAAATGACTGGTTTATTACTATTAATTTGATTATACACTTCATATTTTATTATTATACTCTTAACACCTGGTTAAAATATTTGCCCATCTAATAAAATGGTTCTGCATATTTGAATGAGAATTATCAGGCTTGTTGGTAGAGGTAGTTGATCTGGATTAGTGTGACATTACCAATTTAACTAGTGTGAGATTTGGACAACCTGGAACATCATCTTGATAGAACATATCAGTTTTTTGGGACAAGAGCCAGCCTGATGAATTCACAACTCCAGTACAGGCAACAGTCCAGCATCCAATGCAAATACACACACCATGTTTGTGATACTAATAAACGTTGTTCTTATTATGCACACTTTGTGTAGAACCTATTTATTTTTTAGCACAGATTCCGTACTTTTAAGGGATTTTTGGGTTACTTCGTAATCTATCTTGTCAAATCTCGTTATATATCTAACCTATCTAATTTACTCTTTAAGAAAATCAGTTTACCTGAAAATGCCACACCAGCTAATAGGTGGGGATTAACCTGTGATGGACTGGCATTCCATTAAGAGTGATTGTGAAAACATTCTTTAATAGGTGGGGATTAACCTGTGATGGACTGGCATTCCATCAAGAGTGATTGTGAAAACATTCTTATCCACTTATACCATAGGAAAATGGAGTTATACAACAGCCTTATGTGTCTTTAAGGCACACGAAGGATTTAAATTAACACATCTAAGGAATAGCATGCACAAAGAAATGCAAAGCTAGCATCAAGTTATAGTAAAACAGCATGCAAATTTTAGCTTGTTTTAGTAGTATAGCCATTATATAGCATCAACAAGACAAAAAAATGTGCTAGCATTAGACTGTACACTGGGATGATGATATCATGCATTGGTACTGTTTATCATGCATATAAAACAAAAGCAAAAAAAAACGGATAGTTGTTACGTAGTATCACCAAGTTATCCAAAATAATTTCATAACTTTAGCTTGTACATTGAGTTGCTATCATGCACAAAGATTATTTACTAGGCAAATCAAACACAGGTTAACAGATGTATGGCTGTTACGTATCATCATCATCATCAAGCTATTTAAAATATTACGCAAACTTTAGCTGATTTTAACCACATAATCTATTTTCAACGGATACTACTTCTTGTACAACATAAACAATGCTCTACAACCAAAAACTTGAAAGCTTCATTTTTGAATAAAATATTTAATTCTTACTATTTTCTATTGAGAACATATCTTTTGTGTTTCTTTTATGAAGTTTAATACTGGATCGATGGGTGTCTGTTCTCAAAAGAAAGATATTCCTTATTTATACTGTATCTGTATCTATATAATAGTACTGTCTGTTGTATGTCCATGTAACTACTTCGCAGGGTATGGATGGATCTTCACCAAAATTGGTATGGACGTTCATTAGGTCCATGCAGGGGCACATACAAATTTTCAATTTGGCATTTTACGTTTTTCAGATTTTCTGGACGTTTTTTATTAAACCTACTATTTTGTTTACAATCATGAGGTGCTACATTATTAACGTTATGAGATTTACCAAAGAGATATTTTTAGTTCTGCATTTTGTGGTTTTTTGCATTTTTTACCACTACTTTGCCCCCTGTTGATGGATTCTCACCAAATTTGGCACGAAGGTTTGTTGGTTTAATGTGGAGATACAAACAAAATTATGGTTTCACATTTTGTGTTTTGCAGTTTTTATGGGCATTTTTGTGTTTTTCACAATTACAT
>NW_013665668.1:1297506-1302674 GCF_000517525.1 Limulus polyphemus | reverse complement strand
TTCCATCCAGGGGACAGGTACTCCAGTTAGTACATAATATTTTAACACTTACTTAAATAAGTTATTCACATACAGTTAATAAAAATGTTACAAAAACATTTGTAAAAGTACTCTTAATTTTTATAACTGAAAAAAAAAAAATCATTTACTCGCTCTAGTTCATCATTCAGCCAGTCTACAGCACTTGTCCATTTTCTTTTTATATCACCATTACTATGAAGCATATGTGCAGCTGCTGGACAAGAGGTAAACAAGGTCACCAAACACTTGATGCATTGATACGCCCTCTTCTGGTAGTGATTCTTACTACGTTGAATTGTGTCAAATAAGCCATCTCGATCATCAGGAATACCTATTTCAGAATTTATAGCAGATTTAACTTTCTTTTTTTGTTTATAACATCACTGTTCGTTTCTCTTTACTTTAAACAACTTAGCATAATTTCACACATAATGTTAAGAACATTTAAATTATTTAAATTTAAGAAGATTTCTATAAAAAAAAAAAGCCAGAAACTCTAGCATTTTTAAATAGTCCACTATTCTTTTCACTCCTGAAGAAGAATAGTCAACTATCTGAAAGCATTTTAATTTCTGGGTGTTTCGATTTGTTTTTGTTATTGTTCCTTTGTGCTGATTCTTTTATCATGGTTCATATATAATTTTTTTCAGTTTGATAATCACCAAAATAATATTAATGGTTTATCATTCAATGAAAGGAAAAAAGTAAGCAAGACAGTAAAAACATTCTTGTGCATGGAATAAAAAACAAACAACTAATATCTACAAAAGCATGTCCAGGTATGTGATACAGTTACATGGCCAAAAGCATTTAACTACACTTAATAATGGTTTTAAGCTTGCCTTTAACAACATTTTATAGTTGATATATTCCAAAGAAGATTTAAAACAAACTGCAAAAAAAATATAACATATTAGGATTTTTTAAAGAAAAAACATTGAAGTTCAAAGTCTAAAATCTTTATTATGTAAAAGTAAAACAAATTTCATAATTTGGTTACAGGCCTACAAAATGTTCATTACTTTGAATAAAACTGTACACTGAATGCTTTAAATTCCACAAAAAAAAAAGAGTTGTTCACAAGGTCACTCTTGAACATATATTAATAAATACAAACACAAAAAGTCAGAAAACCTTTTAGAGCATTGTGAATTCGATGATTTTGCCACGAGTCCTCTAACAACAAAATATGAAGCAGCAAGTCTAGGTATGGTCGCAGTTCGTATGTATAAGAGTAAGCTATTTGCCAAAGAAGTTCACTCAGCACCACTGAAGAGAAGTGAGGATTCTCCCAGGAACAGAACTGAAGATGAAAAAGATTAAAATTACATAAGTAATAATAATGATTATGATAAGAACTAAACAGGGTTGTAAAAATTGCTAATAGAAAGATTTGAAATTGGCAGAAAAAAAGTTACAAAATCTGAAATTATGGAAGAGAGATCACTTTACAAAAGATTCATACATGTAAAACAATTTCCAGAAAATTTGCCCCTTCCTCAAGAGATGTTTTATTATTATTTTTTTTGGGGGGGGGGGTCAGTATCAATAGCATATAGTAAATCTCATTTACTCAAGAACCCCCTTGGGGTGAAAGATTTCTTGACATGCATTAATGTATGTGTGGCAACACATGCCAGTCTCAGCTGGCTGTATCTCATTGTACCAATGTAGTGCCCAATGCATCATGACACAATACTTTTTTTCCTTTATAATAGCAATTAAAGTCCTTCAAACAAAATCAAAATTTAGTAGACAGAATGTTCAATAGCTATCTATTACAGTCCTGAGGATGACATGAACCCATGGGAATGTGGATACGTAATTTTAAAAACTACTTGCACTCCAATCAAACCTTTCGGTTTACATATTCTTCAGTAGTTTTATAGAAAACTACCATACTACAGAATTGTGGCATTGTCTTTACTCTAGTATTTACATACAAGCTAATACTGATGTCTATGTAATTTAATACTTTAGTGACATCCTGTCACAGCCAACTTATGATTTACCACATTTCAATGAAACAAAATATCCAAGTTTAAGTGCTCATTTAGAAAACAGAATCCAAAGTGCTTTAGATGTTGTAACGGTCTGGTTAAGTTCATTATTTTTAGTGTTTAAAATTGTGCTTTAGATGTTATAATGGTCTGGTTAAGTTCATTGTTTTTAATGTTTAAAATTGTGCTTTAGATGTTGTAATGGTCTGGTTTAGTTCATTATTTTTAATGTTTAAAATTGTGCTTTAGATGTTGTAATGGTCTGGTTAAGTTCATTATTTTTAGTGTTTAATCCTTAAAATTACACTACACTATTTAACTTCTTAGTATTGCAAACAAGTTTACTTAGTATTTAAAAATAAAATAAAGTTGTCATCAGACTTCCAACTTATTATGTTCTGAAATATATGTATGGTGAAAACAGTACCCTATAATTGAATAAATAGAGTTGTTTAAACATTTGTTTAACAACAAGTAAATGCTTGGGATGATCTATTCTTTCATTGGGGGTGCATCTATGAGCCAGACTAGTTACGGAGAATTCCACTCCTCATCAGTGACCCTGGATACTACCACCAATGAAATATCAGACCAAACTAAGCCTTTATATTAGTGAGGTATCGAAAATCGAACTGGTGTATTTAAGTGTTTTACACTCACAAGAAAGAAACCTATCATTCTATAGGTATTTGAAGGAATAGGAATTACAGAGTCACTTTATAAATAGTGACTAAAAGTAAAGTTTACTGATAGTAAAACTCCATAGAAGATGTATCATACCACTTTAGGAAAGATAGACTTTGTGTACTTGAAATTCCTGCTTTAACCAAAAGAATATACATAAAAAATTTAGATTATTGATGAGAAGAATATTGGTACTCATGGAAATAATGGTATAACGTGCAGATCAAACTTAATTTTATCAACATGAATTAAAATAAATAAGATAACATAGTCATTCCTTGACTTTCATTTTTGAATTTCCACAACCATGCTCACCTTATCTGAATTTTAAAATTACTTGCATTATCTGAAGCACTAAATAAGCAATAGGTGTAGTAAGAAATTTTAGTTTTCAGATATTTTTTCAAGTGAAAATGTCATATTATGAGACAATCAATGTATAGGCAATTTTCTTTACTTTTAACAATGTGCATTTTTTGGAACTACACTAAATTTCTGAGAAATAAACATTGACATTTAGTGAGTTTATTTATAAGTGCTTTAATCATCTGAGTGTTAAAAATTAGTCTTGATTTCATAGTCCTATTTGAAATAGACTAGCACTTTTGTGTAAAATTAGTTTCTGTAATTCGGTGGTATTCTAAGGACAATCCTGTTTTCAGAAAGAATTCTAAAAACAAAACTAACCTTTACTAGCTTTGCTGTGTCTTCGGATGCACTCGAGTCCTCAATCACCTTCTTCACATAACTAAAATCAATTATTATTAGAACTCAGATAACATAAAACACACATTATAGACCTATTTACTCAAGTACGATACATGTAAGCAACAAATACTGTTCAATATAACATGCAAACTCGTTTCACCTCCACTTATCCCTTATAGTGTGAACACATCTTGAAATCTCTATTATATCATGATGAAAACCAGGTAAACATTACAGCTAAGTAAGGGAAGTAACGGATATCAGAAGATATTCTGAAATGTGTTTGAATATAGTATTTAACATTTTTAAAAGTACTGTACTAACTTTACACAGACTAGTGAGAAAATGTAAATGAAACACATTTTTAATGTGAGTTAAAAGAATAGATTTATTGTTGTTGTTGTATGAAAACATTACCCATTACAGAGTAATCTACAGATTATAAAGTAATATTATTTGTAGTTCAAAATATTCTTTTCCTCATCTTCACCAAGTTTTTCATTAAAACAACACTACAAAATGTTGATATAATCTTTGCCATAACACTAAGGGAAAATTGGGAAGACAGAGAATATGATATTACGAAATCTTTTGTAGATTTCTAATTTACTCTGACATAGATTTTCCAAGATTTGAACCACTTAAAAACTAATACTATTTGGGAGCAGAACAATAAAGGAAAAGGTGAAACATCCTTTAAATTTGAACTCGTTGCCATCACTCATTAAAATCTGGTGATGTGAATTTGCCAAAAAAATAAAAGAAGAGAGAGCGAGAGCCTAAAAGTTCTGATTTGTGGAGTTATAGCTTATTAACCCTATGTGCACAGGTGGAGGCCAAATAGTGCATGCCACAATTTTTTACAGAGTTACGTATAACACAGAGGTGTCAGAGGTATAAACTGTCCATTTTACCCTAAATTGCTGAATTAGGAATGAGTAACAGTGTGTGGCAGAGGAGAGTAAATACCAACACAACATACAGGGATACTGAAAAAACCTGTAGATATGTATTTCAGAGGTTAGGCAAATGCAATAAGAAAGCTACACAATTGATAAAATTATTCTTATTCTACACATGAACATCATATTGCACTCTACATGCCAGAGTCCAAGTCAGACTAAATCAATTCACAGACATACTGAGTATGAATACTTTTGTAACACAGCTGATTTTTTGTGTTCAACAGACTTGAACACTTTACTAAAAGCTTGCCACATTTTTTGTAGATATACCTAGTAAATTTGGAATTATAATCAACATTCCTTCTTTAATATAAAGTTGGTCCAATGGACTGATCTCATGCACATTTGGTTAATAAAGGTACTGTTTACACTTATAGAAAGCCCAAGTTAAGATGTTAGTTATTTGTATCAAAACAAAATTGTATTGAATCTTAACTCTCGCTACAAAGTCAGTCGAATTGACTGACCTCATAACCATTTTGTACTCTTTATAGTTTTCACACTATAACTCTTAATACATTTTGTGCATCTTCACAAAATTTGGTGGACTTTTAGTAAACATTACAAGTCTTTTGTACATAAAAAATCAATTTTTTAATGAAGTATTTACTACTTAAGATTTGTCCATGAATATACATTTTATTTCTATGTACTAGTCCGAGTGCTAAGTGGTTTCCACTTTAGGATTAAAAAATACTTTTCTTCATCTCAAAAAATCTCAAATTTTATTTATGTAATCTCTAAAACCTACTAAATAAAATTCAAACTTTTTTTCAGTAAAACTTCATAT
>NW_013665668.1:1292383-1296865 GCF_000517525.1 Limulus polyphemus | reverse complement strand
ACAGGTATAGAAACCCGGTTTTAGGGTTGTAAGTCCGCACACATACCATACCACTGTGCCACTGGGGGGGTCGACTGACCTTGTATTTGTTTGTTTGTAATTAAGCACAGAGCTACAGAATGGGCTATCTGTGCTCTGCCCACCACGGGTATCGAAACCCGGATTCTAGCATTGTAAGTTCGCAGACATACCACTGTGCCACTGGGGGGCCTTACCTTGTAACCACCAAAAACAAAACAAAATGTATCTAAATTACCTTTTTCTTTCTAGAATGACTTCAAATTATAATAAGCTTTACTCCCATAACAGTATACATCTATTTATACTTAAATTTTTTTTTATTGCCCTTTGAACCCCGATGTTTGAACATGGCATTATAAGTTGTAAATCACTTAGCAAACATGCAGTTCACATTACGCTATCAAACTGCATTATGCATGAGCTACTTGTGAGCATATCTGATGAAAAATGTTTATTATATTATTATTCTTTATTTCACCTAATTTAACCTTAAGTAACATAAAAAGTTTCCTATTTTTACCTTTTAGTTAATTTTATAATAATAAATAAAGAATACACATTAAAAACAAGAAATAAATACTTACCTGGGTCTTCTTTTTTTTTTTTGCTGTCAACTGTGATGAAACTTAACCCTACTTTTTTATACTAATGGTAGTACTGACAAAATAATTTTTTATTTAATTAAATAATTCACCAAAGAACACACAGTAATAATTTCCAAAAAGCAGACAATGTCCCATAACTATCACATTTTTTTTGGCTTTCTAACTATGCAACAAAAGCCATTAAAATTTCATCTAAGATAGTCGATGTGTTTCCTGTGGGAATCAAGCTTAATATGAAAGTGAAATTGACAATTCTCTTTACAGAAAACAAAGTAATATAATAAGTCATTTGATAAATGAAAACCTTGGCTTTCTATTGGTTATAAATAATATAGTATTGAATAGCAGAGAGAACAATTGACAATTTATGAAAGAGAAGATGTGACAGATGGGCATGGCAAGAGGAATCTGGTTGTCTATTTCATGGCTCTGTAACAAATTATATTGAAGGCTATGAAAATTATGCTTTGCCCATGTGATGACGATATTATAATAAGTAATTTACATTAAAGTTCATACTTCTCGGAGGGATGGTAAATAAATTATAGAGGAGAGGTTGTCTAAAGAGCAAATGTCACAATTCTCATACAAGGTGAAATTCTAGATTTGTTTTTTTATATTACCTCATAAAAGTAAGAACTTAGATCTTATATACTATTAAAATAAGCTATATTTATTACATACCAAGAAAATAAAGTAGTTAAGTTAAATTTTGAATGTAACTCACTAAAACCTTGTGATATGTGCAGAAAAAGATGTCCGTGGAGAGAGGGTTAACTAATGTTCACTATATCACTACACCAAAAACTAAAGCAAATCAAGTAATAAACTAAACATTTTCCTTGCCCAAAAGGCTTGATTTCTGTTTATAAGTTGTATGTGTATGTACACACACACATTCAGAAACACACTTCCAGTTAAAGCGGTGTTACTTTTCTAACAGGATAGTTAGTCTATGGAATAGGTTTCCTTCAGGTGTGGTGGAAGCTGCACCGTTGAAGGAATTTAAGAAAGGAATGGTGAGTATTTGATAGAAAAGGGATTTATGAAGTAGGGTAGTATAGAATGGGATAAGCTAGATGGACCCTTGTTATCCCTTTGAAATAAAAAATAAAATACAACAATACTCACCTAGTTTTGTTGTAGAGAATGTCAGCAACCTGAGGTTGAATTAACATAATATAGTTAGCACACACCTGATCACCAGCATGTGGATTAGGGAGTGGTTGATTCTCCTGAAAATAACACTCACTAAGTACAATTTACCTTGCAAAGACATATAAATTCAAAGTTTTAAACTACTTTGTATTACTTAAATAACAATAAAAACCATCAAGTTTGTACTTAATAGTTACTAACATTATATAATTATTTAAAGTATAATAACACAAAAGAATAACATACTTATCAAACTTCTGTTTGCATCAAGTGAAAAGTTGTAAACAAAAACTATTTTTTTAGTGTGCTTTATTAATATGTTTTGCACAAGAACAGTCAATGCTTTGACTTTTTCCTTGCTCTATTTTTCCCATTTATTAAACTTAAACTAAAAGTAATGTCTTTTACTTTGGTAATCAACATTATTCTCCACATAATCATGGAATGAATTGTTTCCTAATAGGAGTAAATGTTTAATATTACAGGTTAGAGCTAACTGTTGATGTCCTACTTTAATATTGTTTGTAAGCATTTAAGTCAAATATTGGTAAATTATAGCAAAGCAAAAATATTCAGAAGCAGATTTCTTCATTCAGTAAAAAATCTACAAACAGTTTTTCTGTGTCAAACTACAATGTTTAACTAATTTTGACTTGAAAAACTAATTCCAAGTTTGACATCTATAATGGTAATTTATTCTAGTTTTGGAGGAGTTTACTGTTACATCATCAACTTTTACTTTACTATACATAATTACCAAATTTTATAGCAATCTAATCACAGCTCAGTCTAGGTATTGAAGCTCAAAAATATGATTATACAATAAAAAAACAAAGCAATCCGGCAAATTTCATGCCATTAAAATGTGAAGAAAACCCAAGGGCTAATTTTAGGTGGTAAGTAGAAGAACCAGGTTTCTTTAGGAATGCAATAGAGTAAAGGTGTGTACATATATAAAAACTACACCAAACCATCTTCCAAAGCTGAAGTCATAAAAAGCTCTACTTGATGACATGCTCTATCAGAGGCCAGAACAGATCTAGATTAAAAGTGCTACACTACTGGGTGATCATCAACTAAGTGTTGTATAACTAAATCTCCTATACTGTGGTATTCCTGTGATACAGAATGGAAAACCCATATATCTAAATCTGTGTTAAATTAGCCCTTAAGCCACAAGTTTAAACAGCAGGTCTATAAGATAATGGCACACACACACATCAGATATGCTGTGTTAATTGTTGTGGAAATAGCAAACAACAGAAATTTATTCAACGTGCCTCCAGCATTCTTGGAGATCAGGCATTTGATTCTGTCACATGTACACTTACCTGTGTAGAAGACTGGGTTTTGCAAGACACATCACAGCAACGTACCAAAATACTGACTACTTGATGTAATTTACCCAGTTCAGCATATTGGTACCTAATGGGGGGGCCAGGACCCTCATCTAGAGCTACCAGCATAAAGGTAGCTGGGACATTCAATTTCAACAGCTGAGTTCTCTGTACAAAAGAGGAAGAAAAATATATATTAAATATCAAACATATAAAAGTACAAATTAAACATTGTACTATGTCATAAAACAGCTAGTTGTATTGGTGTTTCTCTTACTACAAACATTTCCTACGAAAACATCCATTATTAATAAAATATATATTTTTTATGCAAAACACTTTATGTACAGTAAATAAACAATTCTAATAACATAAAATTATTTACATGTTTACTCTGTAGTACTCTCCTTACATCTTCTAATATGAATATCAATAATTGTTGTATAAAACTAAAAAACACTTTATGTACAGTAAATAAACAATTCTAATAACATAAAATTATTTACATGTTTACTCTGTAAGTACTCTCCTTACATCTTCTAATATGAATATCAATAATTGTTGTATAAAACTAAAAAAAAAATGATACAACAAACATCTGTTTTATATCCAAGAAGTTATCATTAAACCTATTAGTTTTATTCTAAAATATTATTTATTTCCTTATGAAATCAGAACATTTCAATGAAAGTAACTTGTTAAGAATAACTACATAAAGTTAATACCCAGTAGATTATATTAACACAGAAGTCCACAGAGTGTTAAGTTATGGAATGAACCAGCTGCTAAATGAGTAGTCTATAAACAATTGTTCTGATTAATTATTAGTCAGTGTAAAACATAATACTCAACATAGTCTGGCAAATATCCTTCATAATGCTGTCATTAATATAGAATACATCATACAGTGAGTTACAGCTACATACCAATTATAATATAATTATTCCTAAGTGTAAAGCATTAAACTCTGAACTTCTGAAACACCTAAGGATTGTTTGCAAAGCTACACGAGGGCTATCTGCGATAGCCGTCCCTAATTTAGCAGTGTAAGACCATAGCATTATAACACCCCCACGGCTGAAAGGTCGAGCATGTTTGGTGTGACGGGGACTCGAACCCGCGAGCGCCTTAACCACCTGGCCATGCCGGGCACACACCTAAGGAAGTTTACACTAACACAGAGCTTTAGTTATCATAGCAGTAAACCCTAAACAGAGCATCACTCTCCTAACTCCTCCAGAAGGAAACACCACATATACTAATGTACAGACCCACCTGTCTTAGTAGTATTACTTTTCAATATAAGCTATATTCATACCTCTGCTACTCCTAGAGAAGCATACATCACAAACAGGACTGAA
>NW_013665668.1:1287127-1292362 GCF_000517525.1 Limulus polyphemus | reverse complement strand
ACAAGCCAGATGAATTAAAAAGAAATAAGTTATGTAACGTTACAGTAAAATAGAACAGAGTACGTAAGACCATAGCATTATAACACCCCCACGGCTGAAAGGTCGAGCATGTTTGGTGTGACGGGGACTCGAACCCGCGACCCTCAGATTGTGAGTCGAGCGCCTTAACCACCTGGCCATGCCGGGCACACACCTAAGGAAGTTTACACTAACATAGAGCTTTAGTTATCATAGCAGTAAACCCTAAACAGAGCATCACTCTCCTAACTCCTCCAGAAGGAAACACCGCATACACTAATGTACAGACCCACCTGTCTTAGTAGATTACTTTTCAATATAAGCTATATTTCATACCTCTGCTACTCCTAGAGAAGCATACATCACAAACAGGCTGAAATACTGTGTCAAGTGCCGACCATACTCTGAAACTTCTTTTTTCAAGAGGGAGAGAACAGCTTGTAGAAGGTGATCTGATAAAGTTGCATTGGGATCTGCTGGAGGGGCTATAGTATATAAATAAATCACACAGCATGAAACATAACAACAAAAGTTACTATGAATCCTATATCAAAAGATAATATGACAATCATAACCTAATACAAAACATCTATTCTCCAGTTACCTAAACTATTAATTGCCAAAAATCTGTGCATGTGTATCTGCTTGTAACTGACACAATGCTGCACCAATTGTCAACAAACTTGGCATTTACAATTAGGGATCCATAGGGAGAGACATGGAGATGGTCTGATATTAGGATCTAAACCCTATGTCATCCATGGAGACCTCTACATCTCCCCCATTCATTCTATGACGATGTCAGCTAGCTAAGGAAAATATTCATTTTATACATGTCATTCAGATAAAACATTAACCAGCTGAGTAAACAAATTTTCAAGTTAAAACTTAAAACAAAATGAGTAACTTCAAAAAACATTTTGCAGGATGTATGAAAATGGAATGTATATTCCCAAGTGCAAAATAAATTAAAAGTAATGAAAATTATTTACCTCTTTAAATGTCCACTATTTATATGCATCATTTGTTATAATACGTAATACAAAAAATATCTTAGAAGTATATTAAGCTACCATAAAAGAATTTGTTATCTGTTATATACGAAATAAGTAACTTACTCTCGTCACAACTGACTAGCACTGCTAATAGTACATTAAATTGATACTTCACAAGCACCAAAGCTGAATGAAAAGTGAAGATGTAAAAAAAAAGAACAACAACATTAGGTTTATCTTCTGGTATTTTGTATTGTACTATAACACTTTTTACATGTTTGAACATTAAATTAAGATTGCCATGTAAAGCAACTGCATGCCACTTTATTGTGCTTCTTAAAATATTTAAACACTTATGGCATCAAAATGTACAATTTTTTTAAAATATCAAATATAGAAGATATTATCTTTATATGAAAGTGTAAAATATATTCTTTTGTAATATAAGTTTATACTAATAGATCCTTCCATCAATGAGATACACAGATAAAAGGGAGGGAGGGAGGCCAATAACAAGATGCATGTTTGATAAACTTTAATTTTTTTCTTTGTATTTTAATCATTTTATTATAATTTAAGATATAACGAAATATACTGTTAGGGCTTCCCAAGGAATGAATAGGGAATGGCTTGACATTAGGAAAAAACCCTCATGTCACCTCTGAGGAACTTACGCCCCCCCCCCCTCCTCCATGCATTATATGGGTGTCTGATATTAGGAGTTACACTCCTCTGTCACCCCTGGGAACCTTTACATCATATTAGGTAAAATGTGTTTTTGGAATAAAAGTTTAACCAATACCAAAAGCCTGCAAATTTTGGATTTTGAAAGCAATCCTTATGTAAAGTTAAAGTGTGAAGATTTTGCTATTACTTTCCAAACAAAAAATACACCTTATTGTGGATGGGAGAAGAGTTTGTGTGCGTTTGTGAAAAAGTGATCTGAAAATCATGACGTCATAAATTGGACAGCCACAGTGAAGTTAAAAAAGAAATAAGTTATGTAACTTACAAGTAAAATGAACAGGAGTAGGGCAAGGTCCATCCTGAAGAGAAAAATGAGCCAAAAACACAATGATCTTCACAAAGGCACTGCGGACCTAATGTGGAGAAAAACAGAACCAAAGAATGTTAAACAATTTTACTAATTCCTTTAAATAATTTTTAAAATCCAACTTGGTATAAAACAACATGTAATGTATCATATGTAAGTATATTAAATTGTTAGATTTTTACATCAACAAAGATCAATTGATCAATCCCATGCACAAACTTATTTTTTAATAAGTGTGAAAACTAATTATAAAATTATGCATAAAAACCTGACCAATAATATTGACAACACAAGTACAAACACATGTTTATTTTCATCCACACATTCAAATTAGTATACTTTAGTCTCGTTCGGCTCACCTCAGAACTAGGACATTCCAGAAGATATTCACAGAATCGATGGGGGTGAGCAAACAGAGCTGCATTTGCAAACCACCGACGAACGTTGCGGCTATTTCGAAGATGTAAACAAAGGGCATCATACCATTCATTAGCAGGACCTCTGCAGCAACAGTAAACAGAAAAAAACTGATATTAAATATAAATAAATACAAACAATGTAGTTTAGTTTGATTTTTTTTGTCAATCAAATGAACAGTTGTAGTTAAATTCAATCGCATTTGTTCTTTTATTTTGAAGCTTTCTCATCCAACAAAATTCCTTTGCTTAAAGAAGTTGTACCATGCCTGATATGGCTGTGAGAACTATTATAATGTATATAACATGGCCAAACAAAACTCAATCACTATATCAATACACATTTTTTTTTTCAACTATAATTTAACACAAGCTGTATATACAATCCATACTCCTACCTACTTAATAAGTCATTTTTTCTGAAATAAAAATGCACTAATCGTTAAATTTAATCAGAAATTTTCTGATAACTGCAATAAAAAAACAAATAGATGGGTTTCTTAACAATTCTATTTAACTTCTCACTAGAATTCTGCAATAGCTTATATAATATTCAATCCTAAGATTTTCTTTTCTTTGATCTTTATTTTAGAGTTCCCCTTTCAAAAGCTGCTGCAATATCACATAAAAGGAGAAATAAAATAGTAAAGATTAAAAAAAGTGCTGTTAAGTAAAAACCAAAAACTTTTCATAGTATCATGAGAAACAGATGTTTTAAGTTTTTGCTTACTCTAAAATTATATTCTTCATATAGATTTTAGAACAAGAAATCAAACTGATGGTTACACTTCAACAAAGGAAGAATATGAGTTACTATAACACAAAATTAAACTCTATGTTTCAGTATTGAGCACATTCAGAAATACCTAAGAAAAAAAAAAGTATAAATATAAATCTACAAAAAACAAACTTAACCATATGAGAATAAATAAAAATGTTAATTTAAACCTGAAAATAAAAAACATTAGCTAGAAACGTTCATAAGTAGAAAAAATGTTTAAAAAATAATGGAAACAACACATAATGTTAGTAATCTAATTAAAAAACAATAAAACAAGGATTTTATATATATATGGATAATATATACAACTCCAGTAAACAAATACAACTGGTTCAAACCTCAGAGTTTTCTTTGTGTGAAATCCTGTAGTAAAAAGAAACTTAGCAGCTAGCTGCACACTTATCATGGCTAGCTCTTCTGGTTCTGGGCCCTGAAAAATGAAAAGATAAAACACAGGTATCTCAATCATTCAAAAACACAAAAAAGGAAATTTTATCTTTGGCATCATTTTATTCATTAAGCTTCTGTAAAGTTATTTAAAATGAAAATTGAACCTAACAAGTCTACGTTTTAAATTCAAATCTTAAGCAAGCAAAACTCACCAGCTTGTCTTGACCTGGTTGGAGTAAAACATAAGGAGCATTACAACTAATCAGTTTCTTCATGAACTGAAAGTACTCGCTACTGAACTGATTTCTGTTGTGCATAAACTTGGTGTTTTGCCGTCTCACACTTTGTTCAATAGCTAGAGGCATCCTGATGGTATTGTTTTTACTATCTGTTCAAAGAAAGACACAAATGTTCATACATAACCATAAATCCAACATATTTGATATTATTATTAAAAGACTGATATATCTAATATCCATCATACACCTTCTAACAACACAAAAGTATAGAGGACTAAAAAAAAGAAAGAAAATTTAATATGAAAGAATTTTTTTTTAAATACAAGCAGTGTCCATTAAGTGGATTCTGTGTATATATATATGTACACATTTGTACATTTTCTTCAGTTGTATGTTACTGTCATTGTAATATAAATATAAAGTTAAGTTTTTAAGGTGGAGCTCAAACTCTGTCTTTGAGCAAGCAGTTTATTTTTAGTACTGTATAATGATGTAGATAACCTAGAAACCTTATCTGAATGTGCATGGGGTTGGTAATGTTGACTATAAATCTAAATTCAAGCTTTTAGTAAACAGTACAAGTCTATTGTACACACAAATCAGAGGTGTTAATACTAAAAACACTAGACCTTAATCCATTCCAACTTTAGAATTGGCTGCTTGGAAATGTGTATTAGCCAAGAATTTTAAACTTGGATGCCTGGTCCTGACAGCAGTCCCAAAGGAAATGATGAAGTCATTCTGACTCAGACTTTGACAAGTTGGAGTGCAAGGTGAAGTTCATAGTGTATAAAAATACTTTTGTCCATCATAGAGTTTGCATGGTGTATTTGCATAACCACTTCAACTTCTTCACTACATATATAAAGTTTTTTCAACATCCCTGTATGTTGAATCTAGTATATTCTTTACTTTAACATGAAGTGTTGCAAAGTAAGCAGTTTAGGGTAACATGAAAATCTAATAACTCTGATATCAAACTGATTAGCACTCTGTACCCATAGGGTTAAAGATTAGGGGGACCAAAAAAAAACCTTTATAGCATTGATTTACACACTTACAGATGAGAAGTTACTGGGAAATATTTAATTTGCTGTTTCAAGTCTCTATAAAGGATCTTATACTCAAGTTCAGTTGTGACCTAAGTGTTGTTCTCAGTTGCCAAATAAAAAATATAAGATGATATAAACATTTCATGGGTAGGAAAGAAAGAAAAAAGTAGAGATTGTTTGTTTGTTATTAAGTACAATTTTAATAACTTTAACTTTTTAATTATTTTAGTTACATATCATTAGACTACACCATCTTTTATCTATTCTTTTTTTTACTAACCTAGAACTAA
>NW_013665668.1:1245998-1286381 GCF_000517525.1 Limulus polyphemus | reverse complement strand
TGAAAGCATAATAAATGATTTCAGTGATTTAAAAGCACAGGTGCTCTCAAAACATTGTATTTTATTTAAGGTCCAATCAATATTCTTCTTAAATTCTTAGATTAGTTTGCCTAGTATGTGATCATAAGCCATATTGTTAAAGCTAGGCCAACTGTTATAGTGCCAAGCAGCTATTAGCTGTTTTGATCTACATTTTGTTAAAAGTGCAAATCCTCTTATTAATAATGGGAACCTGGTTAATAAAAAAAAAAAGCATAATAATAATAATAATAATAAGTGAATAACAAAGTAAAAATGAGCAAACTAATAAATAACTATTTAACAAATATATAAATAAATAGCAGTTGCCTCCCTGTAGTCAGTGGGTTAAGTTAAGAGATGGCACCATGCTACCTGTACTGGGCATTCACAAATGTTTTGTGACAGGACTCCATAATTGGAAGGAGAAGAACCTGTGTTTAAAACTCCTCTTGCATGTAACCATAACCAGAAATGGAGTGATAATTGAGTCAGCCAGATAGCCAGTTACTTCGGAATTTTAAAGTTTAAATTTCTGTTTTCAATGAACTAATTAGATATGAGAAGAACATATGAAAAAATCAACCTCTTTTGAGGCATTATTCATCTGTGAAGTTAGGCCTATCCCTAGTTACATAGAGCTTTTAGATGCTGTATTTGGAGAAATCAAATGCTTCTGTTATCATTAAGTTGACTGGACTTTGCTTTCTTCTTTTTACCAAATATTCCAAAAATAATTTTCCCACCAACAGAAACTATATACAACTCTATCTTATCTCTATAATCTCTCAACTATCTGTGTTGAATTTAGTACCCAAGAAACCCCATCAAACCTATGGACTAATTCAAAAAATAATTAACAGTGATGGGCAAGTTATAATAGTGTAATATAGTCTGAAATATACAACAGAAGATGCCATGTGTTAATAAACTGAAAAAAAACAATTCTTTAGAATTCCTAATGTTACATCAAATGACAGTTAATAACACATACAAATTAAATACAAACCAAACTATATTATTTTCATGAGATATCAAACATACTGAAAGGCTAATTTAATAAAGCAAATTACAGACAACATCTTTTGGAGTTCAAAATCTAAAAATTATAAATAAATCTGAGCTTGGTTTTAACTTTTACCTATAATAAAGCATTAGAATTCTGATTTGAATGAGTTTGGTAAAAGGGTGAAACAAAAAGTCTCTTGTTATAGTGGTACAAACCCCAATAACTTTTAAAAGCTAAGTTCATAATGAATAGTTTCAGGTAATATCACTCACAAAAACAAGAAAAAATACCTTTTGTTTCTGTTGATTAAAAATGTTAGTAGGCAGATAGTATCTGCTAATCAAAATTGATTCTGTACTAAAAAACATTTGTATTATGCCCTGTACTATCATTAAAGGGAATAAATTAGACTTTTAGAGAGAAAAATCACTTTTAAAACTATGGTAATAATTTATTAACTTGGCAACATTTTGAGCAAACACTCTCTTTCAAGCCACAAACAAGACTTAATAGTCTCGAAACGTCACCAAGTTAATAAATTATTACCATGGTTTTTAAAGGTGCTTTTTTTCTCTAAAAGTCTAATTCATTTTATTTTATCACCTTCACATTTTTCTACTTATTTCATGCAAAAAAATTAGACAAAAAAAAAGCTTCATTTTCAACACATCTGGTAACATTGTATTTAAGCAGCAAACCATTTAAAAATAATTCAGTACTTTCTGCTAAAAAGAGGAGGAAAAGGTTTATAAAATAATCTATGGGGAAAAACGTATTTTTATCTCAAATTAATCCTACCTAAAGAGAGTTTATGCAAACTAGACGTCAGACTGTTAAGTTCTACATCTTGTCTTCGATAAAATAGGATGTAAGCATTCCACCATCGTTTCTGCCTTCTGTAAGACATCCGTTTCAACATGTGGTCGAACACTTCTCCCATATATTCTCCTCCAAAACATTGATTTTTCATTTCCTTCATGTAATGAAACAAAATGTTACTAGACAAAGCAAAGAAGATAAAAAACCTTCAAGATGTCTTCCTATGATTGATATAAATTAAAATAAACACTAAAAAATACAGAAAACTATGAAGTACATTTCATCTTACTGAAGCAGAAACTTAACATACATCAGCTCATATAGAAATAGCTTATAAAAATGGCATAACAGTACAACATGCAAAAATAAAATAATTTGGAAGTATGCATAATTCTATAGTATTCAATGATCAAAGGACAGTTTACACAACTTATAATAAACTGTATTATAGTTATAAATTCTTTAGTTATGTATTTACTCTGAAACTTGAAAAGAAAGATCTAATTTTCAAAACAAAAGATAATATTATTTGGTCTATCTGTAAACAGTAAAATGCCGAAGAACCATAAAAAGTACTAATGAGCAATATTTAAACTATACTCACCAGACTTCCATATTTTCACAGTGAAAATACTTAAACAAAAATACTCTCTAGTGTCTTAGAATTTCTATATGTTTTTCATTATTGATCACAAATTTCATTGTGTATATATATATACAATGCGTTTTAACTTTTTAGTATTCATCAATACGTTTCTTTTAACTTTTCATATTGTTGACTGAACCTGTTGCCTTCCTGCTGTGAATCATACACAAATTGTATGATTTACAAAGATTTACCAGCAAGCAGTAATCTCATTTTTCAAAATGGCAGTGCAACTATCTGTCAGGAGTCATAGTGATATTTTCCAACAATACTGTTGGTCAAGATCAATCTTTATCTAATGATTATAGTTTGTTTCAGTAAATAAGAATGTATTGTATTTGTGTGCAATGTTTGAATAGAACAAACTCAACAATACGTTCAATTAAAAAAAAAGTTTGTACCAATCGAATAATTTGCCATCGTAAGTCTTAACTTGCCATATTTGATAAACTTGAAAATCTTTACCTGATGTCTTATGTACAAGCATATTCCTGTAGCTTTCAAATGGATTTAACTATTAAAAAAAAAAATCCTAAGCCTCTAATTAGTTGAAGAGTATTTCAAAACTCTGTTTTGAGGTTAATTTGTTTATTGTGATTGACCAAGATCATTATTTTCTAAAACACAACTTATTTAAATTACAGTGTTAAAGTTCCAAACCTCCCCCTTTTTTATGATTATCTGCTTTGTCTGTATCCAGGTCAAAGCAGAGACCACTCAAATTTTTCAAGACTCCTTTGAATGGTACTATAAGTGCAAATTCAACCAACATTTTCACAGCTGAACAAAGAGAAAGTATAGAATCATAAATGTTTAGCTAACCAAAAATGTTGATATTTGAATCAGAAAAAATATAATATTTGGAGCCAGCAAAAAAAAAAAAAATGTAAATGACATGTTTACAATTCAGACACTTATAGAGAAAACAGAAACATCTGTTTTTAGCTTTTGTTTATGAAATTTACTACATAAGCATTGTATAATGTTAAAATATCAATTTTGCAATATTTTTAAGTAGAAGATCAGTGGAAATGGATTAGAATTATATTTTTTAAAGCTTAAAAGCTGAGTTATCAGTGTGAATTCAGAGTTTGAAAAAGTTAATAACACCAACAAGTTTTTTAATTACACTAGATTCTATGTGACATGTATTAAAAATAAATTTTTTTACCTTGAAAACCTGGATGTGTAAAAAATTCTTACCTCATCATCTTCCATCTTACATTCAGTGACTTCCCCATCATCAAACTTGTACCATCGATGTGTTCCATCACTATGTCTAAAAGTTATAAAATTAAAATTGAAACTTCCGTTAATCCTCCTCATTATATATAAATATTTATGTACAAAATCATATCAAAAATAATCCAAAAATATTATTTCTCATCATATACTTACTAAGACCAGATTTCAAACAGCTTCGAAGTATAATGAGAATTTTTTAACAATAATATTTCACTAGAAAGTACTTCAATTTCCCAATATTCAACATTTGACAACAGGATTAATATTGAACCTGGGTTAATTCAAATCTTTCCACAAATAAACTATTTCACACAAATGAGCAAGTTTTAATGTATGAGACAGAACCAGTTAATTGTAGAAGTTAAAAAAAATTAAATAGTTTCCTTAAAGGTCCTTCAATGCCAGCATAATACTACATTTTACTGCATAATGTTATTAAAGAAATGTGAAATACTAAAGCCAAGTACAATGTTACAGCAAAACTAATGCTAAAAACATTTTATGCAGCAATTCTGTCTGGGTTATCCCTTGCGTTTTATACATCACCACTGTTGCATTACTTCAAACAGTTCATGCTAAATGATTTGTGTCATAAGAGATTACACACAATAATATTTTCTCTTGGTAAACTTCTAAATATTAATACTACCACAGCTACATATTCTTCATTTTTCTGGATACTGATTCACATCAAACCCAAACAAATGTGTTTGTAGTTAAAGCATCATGGGTACTGAAACCAAATTTTTAGCATTATATGCCTGTAGACTTACCATTGAGCCACTGGATTTAGCATACCCAAATAAAACAGTTTGTTTGAAGAAATATTTGTCACTTATAGTTACTACCCTAGATCTTTTTCTATAACAAAAGGAAGACAATTCTTTTGCTTTACTTGTGATCACAAAACTCCATCACAATTATACATTAAACACTGAAAGATAAACATAAAACCTATTAATACTGGAGAATAAAACATGATTAAAGGGACAAAATTTCTTGTGAAGCATTGTAACCTGAAAGTATTCATATATCTGGATATAAACATGTTTTTATAACAGGGTAGGAAGTTGACAAGGTAGAGATAAAGAAGACAGTGTCCTGTTTGAACTGAACTTTAATTCAAGTGTTTTACAAATAATCTCATATATAAGTATCACACTGAATATTTTCTTAAAAAACACAAAATGGAGAAGATGACTAATATTCTGCAAACAAGCAAGAAAAAAAGAAAAGAGTCACGTTTCATTTGAAGTAAACCTCTTCCAATCTGGATCACTATTATAAAATTAGATGTTGTTGAAAAATTATATACGAGTTTCTATATCAATGAATGTGATAAAAAATCGTTTAAACTTTTTCAAAATAATAATTATGAATGCCTGGTGTTAACCATAAGTAAACTAACAATTCTTCAAAGAATCATTCACCAACACCAAAACTCACTAAAAGACGTACCTGTGTAAAATATAAGAGTAGTAATGACCCCCACTAGCTTGTCCACTGTGTACAACTATTCCATTCAGAATATATTTGGTACACTCATTTTCTCCTTCAATCACGTCTTCAACTATCTCACCTGAAACATCAGATTTATCTTTATGCTTGCCTATTATTGTCATTAAAACATTTCCTGACATTTTTAAGCACAAGATTAAAAACTGAAAAAGCTGTAAATAAAATTTTATTGGCAAATAGGGGTCTTCATTCTTATATGATCTGTCTACCCTATTGCCATATAATTATTGATAAGAAAAATACCAACAAATTCTTCTTAGAAAAATAAAAAAATCTTACCTTCCATTTTTTCAAGTCCCCTTACAGTGTATGGCTCCATGTCCAATTCTCGAGGAAATTCAAAATAATCATTAAATTTGATAGCACACTCTCGTTCCCAGTCATAGTCAAACCTTTTTAACTGAATGGCAAGCACAAGAGGCAATCTCTTTATGCACAATCTTTTAACTGTATCCACCTGTTACAAAAAAACAAAACAAATCATTTCTTGAATATTGAATGCCCCAACTAAACACACAGTAAAAGATAATGTTCAGCTCATCACCAAACTACACAGGAATATGTATAGGTTACAAATCAGAACAGTGGTTTCAAGTGAACAACATACTAATGATAAAATGGACCTTTTGTTTAATGAAATGAAAACTGATTTATGTTGATCATAGACTGGTATACAAGGAATGCATTATGAAAACTTCTGTTACACCTTTTAGACATGAAGACTTTGCTCTCTAAACATAGGATCTATGCCAATGTGGTCATCATTTTTACAGATCAATATCTATGACCAGAAGGTGCTCGAAAGAAAAATGCAAATTGAGTGTGTGTGTGTATACATACACACACATGTATATATATGAACGTAACAAGACAGTATATGTTGTCTTTACTTCAAAACATGCATATTTATGTCAATGGAGGCAAAAATATATAAGGTATGTGTTTAGTACTAAAATGTATGGAGGGAGCTACATAAGCTACCAGAGTCCCATTAACAGAGACACGGTACTGATAAAATATTAAATGAAATATGCATTAGACCTCCGCAGTAAGGACTTTACAAGTTATCTCACATACTACATAATGCAAAGAGACATTGGACTGAATCTGCTGGTCTGTGGGAAATAGTTCATTAGTGTTAGGTGGGTGTGCATTCAACAAAATGAGTATTTCTAAAATGCCAAAGTTTTCTGACAGATCTATTAAATATTCAAGTAGAGCATCTATGTACATCTTCACCACATTATGACACCTAATCCTTGGTGTTGACAAATCAGCATCATCATTACTAGCTCAAGCTTTCTTTAGCAGTACAGAGACCTCAGTGCAAGCTTTCAAGTCTGCTTGCCATATAAGAGATCCCATATCCCACTGACAAAAACTTCTCCATCACACTCTATAATGACATATAATAAAATTTTCACCTTGCTGGAGATGTTATTTTGACAATTCTTTAAGGATGTTTGCTGCTGATGCTTAGCAAACAGTTCTTTATCTTAGAAACTGACAAAAGTTTGTACTAATTTCAGAAGCGTGCCTCTAATCCTGTGAGCATCTGCTGATATGAAAGTTTGTGGGACTTATCAGCCACATCATGGTAAAAAAAGGCCTTGATTTCCTCTTTATGAGAACTAATATGTTTTGCACCATACTGAGTACCAAGTTTTGGATGCCTAGCCCATCCAAGTGCAAAGTGTTGCTTGTATATTCAAATTTTGAAATGACAATTACACTAGCCAAACCAACAAATGCATTGATGACTAAAATATCCATTTTACTGTGCTTGTACAAGCAATGTTAACAGTGCTCTAACTTGCTAGCCACACAACTGACTTTCAATTTATAAGTTGCTTTACATTCAGGAAAACATACCTTACTCCTAATTGCAAAAAAATATATAAAGTGCAATAAATCAGTTTTCAAATTTGGAAAAACAGTGTTGCCTTTTTTTCAAAAACTGGCTTTTAAATAAAATATTTCTTTTAACAAATATAAAAATAGAAATAATAGAAAGATAAACAAAGAATATTAAAACATTAACAAAACTTTATTATCAAAACAAGTTTTTTGTACACTATCAAATACACCTCGTTTATGAGATAAACAATAACTCAGCTTGACACACATAGAAATGTTTAAATGTTAAAATTAATAACAAAAATAACTATATGACAGACAATATTTTCAACAATATCTATTCACAATTTAAACCAGTCAGACGTTTATTAAGAACTTTGTGTCAAATCAATTTTAACATGTGTATCTATCCTAATAGTTACCAATTTTCAGTTTCAACTTAAGCTTCCTTTCTCACCTTTTTATTACATTTTTCACAATGATAAGCATTAGCTCCTTCCAAAAGATCCCCTTTCACATACTGTTCAAGGGAATCATGTAAGTTACTGTGGTTTCGGATGTCAATATTTAAAGTAGTGAAAGACTCTTCCCTTGAATATCTACAATACAAAAAAGGAAAAAAAAAGTGATAAGAATAATATCAATTAAAAATCTTAAATTCAAACCATTTCAGGCACTTAACCCTCAAATTATCAACTTGCAGGTCCTCCAATAGTATCTAGTGTTTTTAGCTTTTAAAATAAAGTTTAATTTGACAAATTATAGGTTGAAATTTACTGAAATACATGTCATTTTTTAGCAAAATACCTCTTGTAGAGGTGCTATGTTATAATCAAGATTAAGTCGTGTAGAACAAATTATTGAGGGTAACTTTTTAACCTTGTAACCGAGAATATTAATTTCAGAACTCACATCTTAAATTTAAAGCAAAAATATCTATAGATTTTTTTACAGGTTGAAGCATTAAAAAAAAAGGCTTTTATATGTTAGTACAGGCTCTTTGAGCATTTATATGTATTTTAAAGGATAAGCTTCTGAAAAACAAGTTTTAGAGGTCACAGGAAGGCCTGAAGCTGCTTTTATACCATTCACTACCAATAGGGTTCACATAATGCATCACATTTAGTAATTCTCTGATTGTGCCTGCTATAAAATTCAGTGTAAATAACTGACCAGAAAAATTTGTTAAAATCATTTAACTTCTATGTAATACTACTAGAGGCACGCATGGTATTTTTGCTTAAAGTTTGTGTGAATGTGTGATTCATAATTATTAGACAACCTGTAGCTAACAAAGTCATGTACCCACAAGCAACTTGGTGCATAAATAGTTTAGAGAAATATGGTGAAAAAGCTGATGAGGTCTGGATTCCATTGACAATTCTAGGGTTAAATCTCAAAATTCCATTGGCAATCCTAATTTTCATGCCTTTTTCTCCTAAGTCATTTTCTGTAAAGCTAATGCTACATAATATTCAGATAGATAAAGAAAGCCATGCCAGTGTCATGAGAATGAATTACACAGGCCTGTGATGGTTTTATTATCTCGAAATTTTTACAAGTTCTACAGTAAATCCTGTATGCTGAATCTGATATCCATTTTTCTCCATCATGTACAGATTTTTCATAAAATGTCATTACGCAATACATAAAAGAAGACCACAACACACAGTTTTGAGACTAAAAAATGTGGATTTCCCCCCAAAAAATCAGGATGAATGAGGATGCATATTCGTTTTAACATCAATGTTCTTTCCTTTTTTTCAGTTTGTTTGTATTTTTGTTAACAAACATAGTAATAAAAAATATTCATTGTAGTAAACAAAATAATAATTTGATCTAAGTAAGTTTTTTTCTTCCTGATTTGTAAAAAATCCTTATGTGATACAAAAAATTAATATTATTTTCGAAATCTGCGTAGCTGAATTATGGAAAATCCTTTATTAAAACCAAAACAACTTTTATGAAGTTTAAATTTGCAAGCCCATGTTATTTTCAAAAATAATATATGTTCCTACAAATTCATGCTTAAACACAGTGCTACTAGTATCAGAACATGAAAAAGTGAATCTTAAGTTAAAATAATCTAAGTTATAACAAGAGATTCTTTTTTAATCAATATATATACTTCAGTTTATCAAAAACAAATTCCCGATATTTAACCAACTTTAATTGTTACAAACGTCTCATTCTGAACCTAATTTTAAAATACTGCTGACCCCTTAAAACAATTTATTGAAACGGTCAAGCTATTCATAACTGTGCAATAAAGTTCAAAACTCATTTGCAATACTATAATTCAAGACACATTTCCAAGGCAAGAAGTAAAAAGAAAAGATTAAAAAATCACAGTGACAGAAAAGGGTAGGCATGGATTTTTACATTACTCTAATTCAGCTCTTTCCCATAACAGGAACTACATTGTAATTGGAGTAACTTTGTCACTGCAATAATTAGATTTTGTAACTTTTAAAGGTATTACTAATTTTAATGATAATGGGTTTTGTACTGGTTTAAAGTTCCTGAATATTAATCATAGCATATATATATATATATGAAATTATTTAGAAATTGCAATAGATAAAGCTTCCTAAGAGCTATCTAATATCTCACCTGTGTGGACAGTCCTTACAAATTTTTTGGTCAGCAAATGTTCCACCTAATATTTTGGATAAAATGCTATGTTGGCCCAAAGCCTTTAAGGACTCATCTAAACTATCTACAAGACTGTTAAAAAACTCTAAGGCATCATGCTGCTCTCGAAGATTGACAGGTTCACCCCAAAGCCTGATAAAAGAAAAAACAAAACAAACATTAATGCTAAACAGCAAATTATCTATACAATCTCCATATGAATTAATTTGTTGTTTTTTTCATTTTTATGCAAATCAAAACCAAAATATCACAAACCTGCTGAAATAGACGCGTTTGCAATTTTTTTTAAAACTAGAAACCAAAAGATACTTTTGAATATCTTTGGATTACTTATATAAAGCATATATATTATATATGGATGAATGCTATTGATTTCTCAGAAAAATATATACTGCTTGTTATGTCTGTTCCATATAAATGTGCTTAATATAAATTTTAGAAAATTTTAGATAAAAAGAGATAAGCTTAATTTCATTATATGAAGTTCTTCCCAAATATGAGTATATTTTGGATTTTACATTTTCATATAACTGTTCACAACAAGTGTGTACACAACTTACAGTTCTTGTTGTTAGGATTAATAACTTAAGAGAGATCTTTTACTGTAAACATCTTGAACACAACAGCTAGCCTGATGAGCCCCATTAATGGGCAAAAAGCCTCACTGGGACAGAATATAAAATATACAATGTGGTTAAAATATCATTACATTCTTCTTTACTTTCATTGATAAGTTCTTATAATAAACACACTTTCTACCACAGGACTCAATAACTAATAAAAGGTGAAAATTCTGTTGAAATATTTGTAACAGAAAAAGGTTAAATACTTCAAAATCTCCTTTGCTTTGCTCACTAGTTTACATTAAATGTAAAAATGAATATTATGTCAGAGTTTGAAAGAAGCATCTACTAGGTGTGATCAAGAGGTATTTGTCTGCGGACAGAAACAATTTTCACTAAGTAATAAATTACAATCCATTAAATGAACTGTTTGTATGAGAAATGTAAGGGTGACCAAGTATTTAACGATGAGTCATGTATATGTAAAACTAATTTTGTTACTTCATTTGACAATCTATAGAATATTTCTCTTAATAATTCACAGTGAGATGATTTTCAAACACTGACCTGACTTTTTTTTTAAACAGAGCAATCAATGATTAATTTCATTAATGATTAGTAAACAAAGGTAGCACGTATTCCCTATTGGAGATGGAAATATGTGAACAGAAAAACACATCTTAAAATGTAATTTTATTCACACCGTAAAAACAAGAAAAAGTAACTTAAACAAGGTGGAATACTAAATACTAGTATTCGTGCCACCAATAAATACAAAAGTTATACTCGGGCCTTAGGTAAGGAGCAAGATGTAATAATATATGTTAATAATCAAGCCATCAATCGAAACTAAAGTTATAATCGGATCTTGGACCAAGAAATCCATAGAAATTGTTTCCTAACAATATGTATGCCTTCTGAAAAGAAATGATGAATAGAAGATATTAAGTTTTTAACCAAAGCATAAAAAACTATTAATAACCAACAGCAGACAACAAGCACTCCTACTGACCTCTAACTAAATATTCGTTGCTGTGAATTATAAAATATCATTCTGAATTTATGCACAACTGTTTATTTTCATGTATCGAAATAAATGAGAAAAAAGAAGCTGAGTTAGTTGATTTACTTTAAAAAAAAATCTAATATCCTATGATTTGTTTGTTTGGAATTTTCTGCAAAGCTACACAGGCTATCTACACTAGCCATCCCTAATTTAGCAGTGAAATACTAGAGGGAAGGCAGCTAGTCATCACCACCCATCGTCAACTATTGGGCTAATTTTTTTACAAACAAATAGTGGGATTGACTGTAACATAATAACACCCCCATGGCTGAAAGGGCAAGTATGTTTGGTGGGACAGGGATTCAAACCCGCAACCCACAGATTGTGAGTCAAGTGACCCAGCCACCTGGCCATGCCAGGCAATATTATGATTTGAACACAGAAAAAGCAATGGAAGAAGGTTCCAAGCATACATGTAGAACAGCAAATTTTGCATTAAGGTGAACTTTAATATCACACTGTGGAAACAACGTCACACCTATTTAGCTACCAAAATGCTGAACAAGTTATGCAAATGATGGTCTGATTAGCTTTGTAAAATAAAACAAGACATTCAGCATAACTGACATGAAGATGCTGTGTGCTGTGGAATGAATAAGTAACTATTAACAAATAAATCCTGAAAAAAGATTCCTCACAGTTTATACCACAATCTGACACTGTAATACATAACTTAAAAAAGTATATGTTTAACTCTCTCAAGTAGAAAGTGAATTTTAACTTAATATTTAAAATTATTTTCTTTGTTTCAAAGGGGTCAGTCGAATTGACCAACCTCATAACCACTTTGTACTCGTTCTAGTTTCCATACTATAACTTTTAATAGGGTATGTGTATCTTCACAAAATTTGGCAGACTTTTAGTAAACATTACATGTTGTTTGGACACAAAAATCAGTTTTTTTTTAATGAAGTATTTTTACTAAAGACTTGTCAATGAATATACTGAATCTTTTTTTGGCTAGTCCAAGTACAAAGTGAATTTTAAATTAATATTTAAAATAATTTTCTGTTTCATTTGTGTAACCTCCCAAATCTCCTAAATAAATATAAAACTTTACATTTTATCTGTTATTACTTCTACCCTAAAAATATATTTGGTTCTTCAGTCAGTAGACAAATCATCAAAGTATAATGAAAAGTTGTACAATCAGAAATAAAATGAGCAGCTAGGCCCTTTTATCTTTATTATTGGTCATGAAGCATCAAAGTACTTCTCCTGAGTTTAAACTTCTAAAGACTTCACATTTATTTTTGATGTTTATTTTAATGTCAACAACTGAAGAAGAAATCCACTGAAAATAAAGCAACAAATAATCACTTGTGTCATAAGACTGTTTACGTGACAACATAATATGATACTCTTGAGAGCAACAAAACATGCACGAAGAAATAAACCAATTGACTCTGAGAACACAATGTGGAATTTATCAGCTTATGTATCCTACAGTGTTTACACCAAGAATTCCCCATAGTGATAAAAATCTCGTATCCGTTCAGAGCAACAACTTCACAATTCAACAGTTTCAGCAACATTATGACTTTCTCCTTCAACTATTTACAAACAACTGTCAGATTTTACATACACAGAAAACTGCTATATATCTTGATAGTAAACACTTAGTCAAAAGAAGTAAGTGGGACTAGGAAAGAGGTTTCAAAAGAATGCAGTGGGAGAAACTACTCTACAAGATTGGCTAAATGTATTGACATCTCACAAATCAAAGAGGTGGAAGATTCTTATTTTATATTCTAGCTTTTCTATATCCCAAATTCGAGTTTCTATTTCATTAACCACTGAACATGTTGTATAATAGGCATAATAAAATATAAACTGAGCAATAAGACAATAGGAGTTGCTATGTGACAAATAAAAATTGATATTTAGGATTTTTTCTTTATATTTCCTCTTAAATTAAGAAATTAAAACATATATAATATTAAAATTTGAATTATACACTGTGTTTTGATTTCAATTTCACTGACATAAGTAACAGTAAATTTATTTAATAAACTTTTGAAAGTAACTCTGTAAAAGGTCATGACAGCAAAAGGGTTAAAAAAAAGGGAATATTCGTGAACAGTTAATGTTACTAAGAAATGAAAATTGGAAAATATAGTGCTAACTGAAGAGGTAGAAATGAAAATAGTATTTTTTTTCTCCACACAAACAGCATTTATGAAGATGTTAAAATATGTTATGTTTTTAGCTATATTAGTAAACATTACTCCTAGTTTACTTTGTTTTATTGGCTCTTTCTGCTGTAGTTGAAATACATCAAATGTTTCTTTTTCATCTAATTTAGAAAATTACATACATATGAGCACATTTACAGCTTTTAACAATAGAGAAATTAATTACAGCATATAACTAACATGCAAGTGTCCTAATTGCATGATACTACAGATCATTCCATTTTGGTACTTACTCTACCACTGAAGATTCAGTGGTGACCTATTCAGTTTAGTACTTTGTATGTTTTTTACTGAGATCAAATGTGTCAAGACTTACAAATACTTGGTGTTTTATCTTTTATATTTTTACATAGGATGACCAGACATGATATGGATAGAGCAGATACTGTACTAGAGATAATACTATTGTTTTCTCTGTATAGTTGTCAACTATCTTAGTCTCATTCAGATTTTCTTCAGTTTTAACTGGATCTATTTTTTATGTTAATGCTTTGACTACGACAAGCACTCTTGGAAAAATCAGCTAGAAACCTTGATGACATTGCCTTTGACCCGTGTGGAAAGGGTTAAGAGCTTTCACTAATTAGAGTACTGCTGTCTATCACCTGTGTTGCTTTAAATAAAGACTAATTTTTACTTTATTTTTAAATTTTGTTCAGTCTCTCTTTCTTTAACTCAGTCAAAGCCAAGTATTCAGATTTAACTCCGCATAACATTTTCTGATGTTTCTCTTGTTACTGTGTTTATTTTTATCTGTAATCGTTGCAACTGAAAATAAATAACATTCTACAAACTCACTTAAAATGTTTCCAGAATCCTCGAGGTATATAGTACTGTAGTTTGCTACATGCCAGGTGACCAAAAATAGCCTGTACTTGTTTTAGCACACCTAAATTGTACTCCTTTCTTGAACCTTCTCTATTTGGATGCTTCTCATCAAACTGCTCACTTTCTCCAGTCTCAACATTACTTTGAGCCTTTTAAAAACAGGAAATGTTACTTTACAATTACTGTTAGCATTTTATTCAACAATATTACTCATTTTTAAATTAGTGAATGCAAAGTTATTAAAAAATAAGGCTTAGGTTTTTTAACACTATTTAATAATTTTGAACCTTTGTCTTTTAAGTATATTTCAGTGAACAATAGCAGCCTAGTAGACCTTTCAAGATTCTATCACATGACTATAAGTTTTTCAAGTGAAATTTCTGATGGATATAATCACTGCCTACTTCTTTAATATTCTGAAGCAACACTTATTAATAAAATTTTAAAAATGTTAACGATATTAAATTGCTTCCTAAAAAGCTTAGTTTCTTACTGTACTGTTACTATGATAAAAACGTTTGTTTTACAGTTAAAGTGTGATTAAAACTGACAGACACTCCTGTTTGAGTGTGATAAAGAGATACATAAATTCATATATTACTTAAACAATATGCTCAAAAGTTGCAATAATGTTACTGAGCTGTGTTGAAAGACCAAGAAATACGCCATGTTAGTACTTACATTTTAAGACTGATTGTTTTCACTAATTCACGTAAATTCAAATATATGCCATTAATATTTTAACACAAAGTACACTGATTGATTTTACCTCATTATCTAATCTTTCTTCTCCAGAAAAGTCTTCATTAGGATCAGTGGCAGCTCCTTCGACAGCGAGAATTTCATTTCTTACTTCTTCTATCATATACAACTGTTAAAGACAAGAACATTTATACTATAAATGAATCATATGTTAATTAAGATCAACTAGGTGTAATATTTTTTCTGAAATTATACAAAAACTGAATTGTTGAAACCCAAACACTTACAACTTTGCAATACTTTATTTGGAATCTGAATATTTTTTCTTAAACATTCAAATACATTATGTTTCTTTGCATGTTTTATATTATTATAGTTTGTTATACCAAATATGTCTAAATATGATTAGAAATACAAGAATTAATGTCAATCACTTGTTCAATGTTAGGTGGATATCCTTAACCGCTACTTTAAAAATACGTTAGGTTATATTTTATTTGTACATTCTAATCAAGCAAAAGCAGGCTTTACAATGAAAGTTTGTACATTTAGTTTTCAGGTCATTTAACAACAGGGTAAAGGCTTAGAATGGTATCTGAATAATTCGATGACGATCTGAATAAGTAGATTTAATAATTCATAACTTACAATTAGACATTACTTATATATAAACTCTATAATAAATTATTATTATTTTTAATTAAGAGAGTAGATATATATAAGGTAAAGAAATTTAGTTTGCACTCGGAAGAAAAAATTACTTTTCACAAGAACATTTGCATTACAATGTAAAAAAAAAAAACTAAAATAAAGTGACTGAAATATGAAAAGAAAAAATAAGACTTATTTACTGCTATCTGAACTGCATATTTATCATACTGATACTCTGATACTGAAAATATAGTAACAATATTTTGAAGTCAGAGTTCTGCAGACTGATATAAACATTATTTTCATTACACAAAAGTACCACAAATGTTTAACTTTTCATTCTAAAACAGTCTATATTAAGCATGTGCAACTTCCTCCAGGACGTAGGCTGGATAGCAAATTTTAAATGTACTTGCAGACCATACCGTATAAAGTAAAATCATAGCTAATAATCCATATTTTAATATTATACAAGTTTTAAGTTCTTAAGTTTATTAGGCAATATTAAAAAAACCCTGAATTTACCTTAGTGTGAGAAATGTGATATTTTTTTCTCTAGGCATCCTCTCTTCTCTAATTTATTCACAACTCCTCCAATAAGTATGAAATTTAGTATAAATTACTCACTATAATATCATCATCACTCAAACAAAGCATAACTTTCCTAGCCTTCAATCTTGTTTGGTTACAGAGCCATCAAATAGAAAATCAGACCCCTCTTGCCACACCCACCTATCACCCCCCCCCACAAGGCAGCATTTCTTAATAGTTCTCTCTTGTGTTTAATACTATATTATTTATAATCAAAAGAAAGCCATGGTTTTCATCTATCAAACGATGTATTATGTTACATTGTTTTCTTTACAGAGAGTTGTCAATTTTGCTTTTAATACAAGCTACTCTCCCACAAGAAAGATATATTGAGTAGCTTGGATGAATTTGTAATGGCTCTTGTTGCATAGTTAGAAAGCCAGAAAAACTGTGATAGTTATGGGACATTGTCTGCTTTTTTTACATGTTATTATTTTATGTTCTTTAGTGCATTATTTATTTAAACAAAAATTATTTTGTGCACTACTATCATTAGTATAGAAAAGTAGGGTTAAGTATCATCAACAGTGGTCAGCCAAAAAAAAAGAAGCCCTGGGTAAGTACTTTATTTCTTGTTTTTCATGTACATTCTTTATTTATTACTATAAATGTCACTAAAATAAAAGAATAGGAAATTATTTAAGTTGGTTAAGGTTAGATTAGGTAAAATAAATAATAACCATATAATAAAAAAATTGAGTTTGTCTGCAGCTCACAGGCTTGATTCAATTAAATTTTAAGAACTCATCATGGGACTAATAAAACCACCTTGCCGGCCACATCCAGCCCACGAGCCGTACATTGTACATGACTGGTCTATATAATGAGAAGTGTAAAAATCAACTTGCCCTATACCTAGGACTTTCAAATTTTGAGTTTGGGTTACATGAATTTCGTATGTACCAGTCTGGGGTTAGTTCAGTTCTGCTTGACAGAAGTGTGTGTACATGTTTAAAATCTGACTCTTCATTTAATTATAAAATTTAGAAAGATGCTACCTTTATTTGTTGTTTCCTTTCAAATAAGAAACTTTTTAAAGTTTTAAGACAAGCAACAATTTATATGCTGAACCGATTTGATTAATTTTCAGTCTCAGTTTATAAAAGAGTAAGCTCTATTTTTATATAAAGACTTTGTTCATAATTGGCTCTTGTCAAGATCTTTCAAATTATTAATTGTCTACTGTTATTGAAGTTTTTGTAAGATCAGTAGCCTGTTTATTAACGACAGGCTAATTTCTGACATACAAACACATTTGTAACTTAATTACAAACTTGTAAATTCAAATGTCCAACTATTTAGTTTCATATTTATACCATTTTCTAATGTGTGTATATTTTTTTTTGCTGGATTAGAATAATTATTCTGTAATAAAAAGTTTTATTGACATGAAATGTAACAGCTTTATTTGGGCAAAATTATGCAGACCAACCACTTGGAACTCCATGATCTTTTTTTCTTAGTTACACTGGAAAAGAATATAGTTATCCAAATGTTGGACTGTCGTGTGGTTGTTTTTTATATGTCATCATATATGTAAATTGAATAACCTGCCTAGAAATTTTACATTTGTATATATTACAAATTAAATCACAGTATTTCTACTGTTACAGTAATTTCAGTGTTACCTATGTACACAGGTTAATTTGCCCATGTATTTTACATCAGCATCACATATGCTATAGTAAATCATATTATTTTTAGTTTTGTAATATTGTAGGAGTCACTGCAATATATGTACTTGTAATGTGTAATAATTTAGTCATCTCAATGAAAAAAAAAAAAAGTTTGGCCTGTAGAATTTTAATTTGGGCTATTAAGCTTTTCATACCTACTGTAATTAAAAAAAAACTAATATCATAAAAACTATGACATAAGCTTTTTCAACAGGTGTATTTAATTTGAAAAGTGTGATTATTTTATTCTACTTCTAAAGACAAGACTACTTTAAAGCATAAATAATTGATCAGTATTTCAAAATCAGCCAGACCCTAAATTTCAAGTAGATTAACTCCAACTGTATTGGTGTGAATGGTTTTTAAAAATAACTTCAGTTGGTGAAATATGATCATAAACAGTTATATCTGTCATAATGTTGTATTTTGTAACACAACCTTCTTTATTCAACCCCTTATGGTTTTTCCAAGAAGAAATGTATATAATAGTATTTGAACCACACTGTGTCTGCCATATCCATTATATCTGTTACTTCCAGACTGTTAATTTTGACTCAATTTGACAGTTCACTCTCTATACATGGCATAATATTCACAAATATTTATGTTATGTCTATTCATTAGCCATGTTCTTTACTGCCAGAGCATGTGCAATGTTGACCAAATGACAGATAATTAGCAGCCTTAAAGAACAAAAATAACTGTAGATTTTGGCCTGAACTGGGTAAATTAACCCACGAGTTTATCCCATGAATGAAAAAAGCAGTACCTATTTTCTGCCTACTCTCTTAGTTTAATGCTACTATATCACATATAGTGACTAATACTATTGCAATAATGCAAACGCTTGTACAAGCACATTTGTATACATTAGATAAAACTATTACCTCCCTCATCTTTCCTCTAGTCCTGAGGTAGTTAATTAAATTGGTAAAAAAAAAAAAAGTTTAAATATCTGCCTTTCAGTTTAAAAATTACTTGTAGTAATTTAGCCATATTTTCAAATATCTTAAAAAGGTTTTCTTCACACTTTTAAATGATCCTGAAACACTAAGAAACTGTCATGAAATAAGTAATTACAGAACTTACTAATAATGAATTACTTAATAAACAAAAAATAAGGAGTAGAGAGAGATTAATTATTTATTAAATTGTGAGAAGATTAATGGAACTATCCATTATGTTCAGTTCTGGTTTATATGCCATAATGGCCAGAGATTCTTAAACTTTAATAAGAGTTCATTCATCAAGCACAAAAAATATGAAACTGGACTGTTAGAATAATGGAATCACATTATCCTGAGTGCCTGAATACACATGATTTATTGTAATTAGAGAAATATCTATGTTTGACAGAGACACCTGGTTGTTAAACCAACATAACCTTCAGAGCATAAATGGTAGGTATACTAGTAAACTAGTGCTTTCTGTAATTTCTGAGCCTTGTCTTTAAATGGGATGACACTTTGAAGATGAAAAGAACTTCTAAACCCACATCTTACATGTAGTTGTTTTAACAGCTCAATATGATATTCTTTTCTATGTTTCTGATGAATGAACTCTTACAGAATCGCTGGCCATTATGGTCTATATATATAAGAACTGAACCTAATGGATTAATCATCTTCTGAGAATTTTATAAGTATCTGATAATCAAAGAAACTACTTCTTTAACTAATTAATAGTAATTACAAATTGTTTTTGGCATATAAAGTTACTCAGTGTTAATGAAAACTAAAATCTAGGATATTAATGTATTGAATGTAGCTAAAGTTCAAATATACAAAGTAACCTTAGGCTTGACAAGACATAATAAGGATCTAAAACCTTCCCTCAACAAAACAGAAAATGTAAAGGAACATCTTTTCAACTTATAGGACTTTGCCCTAAAATTTATTTATTTTTTGACAAATAGCTAGTTATAGTTACATGTAAATAAATAAATAAAAACAGAGAATATTCAAATTACTTATATGAAAACATTATATGAGCATACCTGTTGTAATACTGAGTTCATATAGCAAGTAGCACCTGCATTCTTAAGGCCCACAAAACCCCTTGGTGGACGTGGACCTACTGGGGGGAGATACTCCCATTCTGTCAATGCCTGTTCATTTTCTAGGTATACAATAAAGAAAATAGCCTTGTATGTAAAGAACAACTACTAATCTAAAGTATATACTGTGAAGTAACACACTATAGTATGGTACAAATTTACTTTGGTAGTTGAAACAAAATAACAATAAGGAACCATAATATAATATAAAGTCTACAAAACATATAAAAAAAGTTTAGCTAAACCTGTACAAAGGTATCTTTGTACTAAATCTCATGTAAACTGGTCAAAAAATGGCCACGTAATTGACCAAAAAATCCCAAAATTATCCTTTTTTATGAGCCCTGACCCCCCTAAAAAAATCTCAATATGAACAAATCCAACTTTTCTGTATGTCACTGTGTTGGCTACATGAAAATTTATACTTGCATCAATTTTCATCTTGATTGCTGTAAATATGACTGCACAGAAGCCCACAATATACATTTTTGAGTTGTTTGACCTTTGACCTTATAAAATTCTTAAAAAGACCTAATTAAAGAAAAGATGAAAAGGTATCTAGGTGTATTAAACCAAGGTATAACCCTACCAAGTTACAAGTCAATCCACCAAGAAATGAAGGAATGGTGGTTAACTGAAAAATGTTTGGAAGAAGAAGAAACACCACCACAAAAACAGCATGTTTACCCATGGAGACATAAATATACATCACTTAAAAGAGCCTCAAAAGACACACAAACTCACATTTCACCATTTTATATCATACTGGAAATGCCCCATATTTTTTTCACCTAATGCCTAAGTGTCAGCGACATTAAAATTCAGTAAAAAAGCTCAACAAATACTATAATTCATAACTCTTAGTAGAAAAAGTAACCTACATGCTTGAAAATAAACATAAAACAAGAGGGAATCCTCAATAGCCACATCACTTGAAATTCTTTTAGGCAGGATTAGAGTAAATTAATAAACGAGAGCTTTTTTTTCCCTTTTTATTAGCTATATTTTTGTGTACCAGCAATACCAAGCGTGGGGCATGAGTATACCCGATTTACTTTTATTACTCATCAGGATCTTTACCAGCCTACCCTCAAATTGAAATTCTTTTAGGCAGGATTAGAGTAATTGAAACTAAGAGATCTTGGGAATGGTCAAATATATCAATCAAAAGGGTTTGACCTCTCCAAAACTGTAATTAAATCTCAAATTGGTCAAGAGATGATGGAGCTACGAGTTAAAAGTTTGTACTTGAAAAAAAAACAAAAAAAAACTCAGAGCCATTCTATGAGCCTATATGCTGCAGTTAAAAATAAGTACCTTAATTTTTCAGCCAACAGAAGAATTATGAATACTTTGTTTTTTCTATAAAGCACTATAAAAAAACTCAATTCAGAAAAATTTCTAAAGATATGTAAAATTAGGTTTCCTCTCAATACAGGAATTGTAGAAAGAGCCAACAATATATTTTTCAGGTTGTTCTATTAAGATTTGCATTATGTATACCACAGAATTTGATCTATTAAAACAAATTCTAATTACTGGCATTAATGACTAAATAAAAAGTACTAACCAGAATAAAACATTTCGGTTAACATGTCTGCAAGAATACGAAGATTTGGAACACAGCCTGTACAAAGTGCTGCCAGCAGATCAAAGGCTGCAAGTACTGAAGCTGAGGAGGAACAAACTGGAATAGCCTGTTCTCCAGGGAGCTCACCACCACTTCTCTGAAACTGAACTATGACCCGTGAAGCAGGGAAAATAAAATCTTCCATCAATTCCTGTTGTATACAAAAGAGTTTAGCTATTAGCACATGTATTTAACATTTGTTCTTTGCATATACATATATATATTTATTTATTATTAATATCAAAACATAGTTTACAACACATTTAAATCTAGAAGTACTGGATTTTGTAACAATTAAATAACAAAATGAAATATAATATTCATAATTCCCTGCCATAGCTGGAAAAATATAAACAAGTATCTATCTGTAATTAATTTTATATACTAATACAAACGTGTATGTAATGTAAGTGAATTATTAACAATACTGAGGAGAAAACAGAGAGTAATAAAAGGACACAAAATATTACAAGTATTTCTTGTTCACAAAAAGTTAAAAATTACAAACTTCACTAAAACCATATAATTCTTTTGTCTATTCTGGTACCCAACCTTATCTGTATTTATATTTCATTTAATTATAGTCGATATTAACAAACACTACTCACTTTAATTAAATTTCCTCGTTTGAAAGAGGGTTCAGCTCCAACCTCAAATTTTTTCTCTGGACCAAGAAAAGAAACAAGTTCACGTGTAATTCCTAGGTGTCCTTCCAAAAGTACTTCATCTACTTGGCTACTGCCCGTAGTCATGATGTTTTCCTGGAAAGTAAAGAGACATGTAGCTTTATTTACTTAAAGTAATACAATAAAAACAAGTCTCTCTAAAAATATTACATTAACCCAATGTAGTGATTATTTGTTTGTGTAAATGGTCTACAGTTGCTTTAAATTAGATCTAAATACTGAGATTTTTATGGGTAAGATGAAAATATTTTCTTTGTTAGCTACAAGCATTTTCAAGTTTAGATAATTATCATAAAAATATGTTAGTGTTTATAATACCAAATTTTTGTTTTACTACTTTCCTTCGCATCACTACTTATCCAATTACAGAACTTTTTGAAGATACCTAAAGTTTACTTACTCAGGATTTACGTTTTCAAACACAATTACAAACAGTATAGCTGCAATTACTAGTGTTTCACACATGCACAAAGAAAAAATCAAAATCACACTACAAATTTACACATAAGACTTTGTAACACTTTCAAATACTAGATTTTTGTTACATGAATAATCTTTGTTAAATTTTCAAATGAAAATACTCATGTGTCTTTTATTAGAAAGTGATAAGATTTATTACTGATAAGTATCACTGCTTTGTGATAGATATTATAACACTATATAAGAAATTTTATTTAACAATATTCACATATGATATCATTCAGGATCTGAACCAGAGCTAAAATAAAATAAAAACATCAATCTTTTTACCACAGGTAACTGTGCTGTATTAGTGAACATGTTGTAATTGACAAATTGCACAAAAATGTATACATTTCCCGTTCAAGTTAATTTTAGTGATTTGATTTTTGGCTAATAATTTTACACATAGTGTGCCAGCAGTATCATCAATGCAAAGAACATGATATTAATTTAAATTGGTTATGCATATCTGTTGAAAGAAGTGAAAGTGAGGACATACTTGTTCCCAAGGTAAGATAATGTCCAAAATCTTTAGAGCAGAGAAGCATGTGTACTGTTAAATAACAAAACTTGCTCATTCAAAATACAGTGTGAAAAAATTTGGAAAATTAGCAAAAGACATTCCTCTTTTAAAATACTGATAATTAGGGTTTTACTGAACCAAAGCTTGTTTCAATCGAGTATGTAGCGAAAGTAGTCAAACACTTCCATTTCATAGTTTCTATATAGTATTGAATATAAACAACACACATAACACTTTTATATTAACACACATTTGTGTGTTTCTCAGATAAAAATGGCTTTAAATTCAAATAAGATGTTGCGGTGATGATAATACTTGGTAAATTAAGATTACCTCTGTGTATTTCACAATTTTCATAATGGTAATTTACTGAAACTTACAGTGCAGGATGCCCAACATGAAAAAGTTCCTGTTGATTCTACTGTACAATCTGTGTCCAAATCAAACCCTATGGCATATGTTGTATACATGTATGCAACTATTTTGCAACCCTTCTAATACCATCAATCTACCTATCACTACAAAATCATCATGCCTTTGGGCAATAACTTACAGTGTACTCTTACATTTTTCCATATGAGGTCAGTGGGTTACACTGACCTTTTAACTTCAAAGTAACCATCAGATTTTCCATACTATAACATTTTAATATGGTATGTGTATATTCACAAAATAAGGCAAGCTTTCAGTAAACATTATCAGCCTTTTGTACACAAAAAATCAGACTTTTTAAGAAAGTAATTTTACTAAAAATGTGTGTGAATACATGGAATCAGAGTTTTGACTGCTCTGAGTGAAAATTGATTTTCATGTTAAAATTAAAAATACTTTTATAATCTGAAACTTTCAAATTCCATTTGTGTAACCTCTAATGCCTCCTAAATAAATATCAAACTTTTTTTCAGACAAACTTCATATTTTATTTGTTATTTTCCCTACCCTAATGCTGATTTGACCGACCTTCTAACACCATAAGAAAATATACAATAAATCTAAATTAGTCATTCTTTTTCGTTCTGAAATGATCACAAATTGTAGCAGGAAATTACAGTTGTTTTCCCTAAATAGCTTAGAGCTTGTAACAGTACACATCTGTTTATATTTTATTTTATTATTTTACTGCCTTTTGAACCATATCTAACAAATAATCCTGCATACAAGTTGTAAATCACTCAGCAAACCTGTAGCTCATGTTACTGTAATGAATGATGTAATGCACAAGCTACTCGCAAGCATAGCTCGTGGAGAATTTTTTTATTATTATTTTACCTAATCTGACATTATGAAGTTCAATAAATTTCTAATTTTTACACTTTAATTACTTCTATAACAACAAATAAAAATATACATGAAGAACAAGAAATAAAGCATTTAACTTTGACCTCTTTGTTTATTTGCAGTCAGTTGTTTATACTAATGGTACTAGTACACTAAATAATTTTTATTTGCTTAAATAATTCACCTAAGAACACAGAATAATAATACACACAAAGCAAACAATGTATTGTCACCTAAAAGTTAACTGGGTTTCTAACTATAGCATAAGAGCCTTAAAATATTTCCCTAACCTTCTCGACCTGAACACCATGAGAGAAACTTTCAAACTGAAGATGAAATAGACAATACTTTATACTGAAAATAACATAATATAAAACGTCAGAGAGAATTATTGGTGATTTGGGAAACAGAAAATGTGATAGGTGGGTAGGTATGGCAAGTGGATTTGACTTTCTAGTTTATGTCTCCATAAACAAAAAAGATTGAAAAGTATAAAAATTACACTTTGCCTTAGTAATATCTGCATGGTAATAAGTTATTTTATGTTAAACTCCCTACTCAGAGAGGGGTGGTAATTAAATTAGAAAATGAGTAACACCTAGAGAACAAATGTCACGATTCTCATATAAGGGGAGATTGGGGATTTATTTAAATATTTCCTTCTAAAACTAAGAAATTAAAACTCATATAATATTAAAATCTGATTTACTAACTATGTTTTGATGTGAAGTTTATAATTCATATACATTGATAATAAAGTAGTTTAATTAAATTTTGAATGTTGCTCTGTAAAAGGTGTGACATACTCACTTTAACCTACCCATAGGAGAGAAAATTGTTAAGCTAAAAGCACCAGTTATTATATAAAAGTGAATAAAGGCCTAAAACAAAGGCTAATAATAATCTATGGAATCTATGATACTTTATCTAAAAATCTTATGTGGCTATTGATTTAACACAAAAATATTACAACTCCTAATCACAATAAATGCTTCTTTTACACAGAAATTACAAAACCAACACTTACCTAATAATTTATTAAAATGTAGTTTTGAGAGTGACACAAAGAACTTTAAAAACTGATTATATAACAGTGCAAAACTATTACAAGTTTACCAAATGGTTTCAGTTTAATTTACTTTCAAATCTTATTACCAAAACTGCATTGCAGCTTCTTAATACACTTATGTTATGAAAAATGCAAAACATTCATTGATACTATCTAATATTTAAAATAAATAATAAATATTCAAAATAACATTTTGATTACTACATTATCATTATCAACTATTCCCAAAAATTCCATATAAAACATGTAAAAAAATGTAGAAGTACCCAATTTTCTGTTTCGTATAATTTTAATACAAAGTATTAAACTTCACATTTTATGTATGTATATCTTTTTATCTTTCAACAAAATTTAGGTTTGGAGGATGGTAACGTTTGTAAAATTTAATATGTATCTGATATTTGAAGTGATCTTTTTTTCTAAATGAACCAAAAATTATAAATTAACATTTACACAAAAAATGAAGAAAAGCAGTTCAATATGTAAAATATTTCTACTTAACAAATGTGGATCTATACAATGAAGATTTTAGAAATCTCTTTTAGAATAATGCATTTACATCTAAGAAATTAAACAATGCACATTTTCAGTACTTTTTATAGGCTTAGAAGTAAGAACTTAATCTAATAAGTCCTCCAATACATCATCAAGTACTTACCCGCACCTCCTTCAACCAGTCAATTTCAGCATGCAGTAGATTTTGAGCTGTAGGAAGCGGGCAATTACTTCCACTGGCATAGTTCAGGAGACGACACAACAATTGAAAGAACTCATGAGAATTTCTGGCATTTTCTCGTACTGTGGTCTGTATAGAAAATACACAATACTTAGGACAAAACATTTTTTCTAGTTTAAATAAAATACAAATGATATAATACAGTGTCATACTCCACAAAATTTGAAAATAATAAATTTACTCTTTTTACAAATAACAGCTATGAAAATAATTGTGCAAAAACAATTTAAATTAATCAAAATAAAAAAGGTCACTATTTTTGAAATTTTCAATTATATAAACATAAAATGAAGCAAAAATGCATCATAATTTAAAGGATTTATATAAACTTCTCATAGTGAGACCTGAAAATAAAAGCCTGCAGTTTAAAACCAGAAAAAACAAGTAAACATTATATAAGTGCATTCACTTCTGAGAAAAACCAACTTTTGCATCTTTCTGTTTTCCTTATTTCTGACTCAACATTTTATGTTGTAATTTTAACTGATATTGTTATTATTATGATAATCCATCCCCCTATTTCTATATCCAACTGATGAAACAAAGCATTCTAATCTTTACAAGTACGAACATAAGAAAAATATACTTAGTTAGATATACTTATTACAATGTTGATTTTTAGTTTGCTCTAAATAGGTAGCTTGCTGTGATTGGAAGTTCTTATTAATTACAAAAACATTTCAATACCAATGTAAAGCACGAGTTAAAAAAAAAGGGGTGGGGATAATCGATTGTATGAATTCAGTTACTAATTTACCAAAAAGAAGGTTAAATAAAAACAAAAAGAAATAAATCATGAACTGAAGCCTTATGAGTTCAGAATGTTATGATGAGCTGAAACTAAAGTACAAAAAAAAAGCATGCCAATGTGCATGTGAAGAATGGCAGAACAGACAAGGAATTAAGAGCCCTAGCAAGATAAAGTGTTTAAAATGCAAACGATTGGAACTATCATCTCTTTCACAACCAAACAGAATGCTCACATAAAAAATATGCAGAGCAAATTTTGTGTGTCATAGTGAGAGATGTGGCAGTTGGTACATGCTAAAGTCAGTCTATGGTGTCAAAATTGTATCACTAAGGTATACGTAGAAAGGTATTATTTTCAGGCTTTAGGAAATACTAAACTACACCCTACATTAATTAAAGAAAAATGGTGTCTTGGTATGTGATGTAATGGAATAAAATTTAATGTCGAGCTAAAGAAAACTGACTTAATGCTTTATATCAACCACTTGAAAGAACTATTGAGACTATTAAAAGAAAAAAGCAAGTCATCTTATTAAAAAATTAATGCTCTACCACTAAAGTAATGCATATTAAACAAGCTACAGTTAAAAAATAAATATGAAACAAATGTTCAGAATGTTTTATAAAAACACTGAATATAAGGAAAAACTGCTTAATCTTTATGAAAACCATTTAGCAGTAGAATGGAGATTATTACAAGAACTGAATCAGTCTTTCAATTACCTCATCATATAAATACAGAGAAAAAGATGTAAGCATTGCTTTTTCTACTGAAACAGTGTATCAAAACTGAGAAAAATGTTGAAGTAAATCCCCTGTACAGATAAAAGTACACAATATCTTGTGTCTGTTATAAAGTAGGTTAAATTATCCACTCCATGCAAACAAAAATACAAACAAGGCTTAGTTTTCCTTATATTAAATCATTATTTCCCATTTCTGTTTCCAAGACAATACAGGTACTGAAAACTTTCTAAAAGTTAACCAAATGTGCACAGGTTCAGTCCATTCAAGGCCAGCCTTAGGATGAATCCATTGAGGCAACTGCTTCAGTGGCCAAGTCAATTGTATACTTCTAGTATCCAAACTTGAGAACCTAATCCTGAGTTCTTGCCTCAAGCCTCATACCCTCTCTAACTGGTATTAACTTTACCTTGAACTATCAATAAATCAGCAATGTAGGGTAAAATGAGTAGTTGATAACTCTTACATCAATTATATAATACTACGTTGAATGGCATTACATAAAAGGTTATGGCATGTGCACTTTGACCCCATCCATGCATACAGGATTTTAAAAAATTTTAAAACACAAGGTTAAAAGTTATGCAAGGCACATACATAAATGCATAACATGCAATATAGGAAAAAAAAAACTGAGAAACCACCCATCAAAGTTAATTAATATTTGAGAAAATTCGAGACAGATAAGGCAATAATCTAGCAACCAAGACTTGAGCAATTTCAAGTCTTCTAAAAAGAATGCTTTCAACCTGTAAACAGTTGATATCAAATCTTAAACTGTTGCACAGTTTATAGAAAAACTAATTCATAACTTATGTAATAAAAATCCATACTAAGTTTGATAAGGTATACTACTCAATATATCAGACATGAGTATAGAGCCCAATAGTTTAAATATGGAAATTAGGGAGCTTATATCCTGTGCAGAAAACTGGTTGAAGAGTGAGGTGATAAATATATTTGTGGCATTATTAAGACAAAGTATGTTTTGCACAGAAGCAAAACAAATTAATAGCTTCAAAGCAAAGTTTCAGAGAAACTAATGTTATCATGAAAAATTACATAACAAGAGAGATAAAACTAAAGTTAAAAACTTACAAAAGTAAAAGGAGTTAAAGAGTTTAAGAAAGCTTAAGCTATTGGTTATTAAAAAGCTGAATTTCACAATCAGAATTCTGTTTTATTAGAATTCTTCCTTTTTAAGAGTGAAAATAACCATCACACATCAAAAAATAAATCAGCTTTTCACACTACAGTGGGGTTTTAAAACACCAGTGTGGCTTATATTTGACAATTCTAAAATGCATAATATATAATAAAATCAAAACCTAATTCAAACTCACCTTCAGCTGAGTGAAAAGTAATGTTATAAAAAAGACTAGAGGCTGGTGTCCTGGATAACATTTTGTAGCCACCAAAGTAAACTGTTCTGTAGCCGATACCCTAATAGATCTGAAAGAATAAGCAACAAAAACAAACTTGAATGTAGAAGAAATTAAGGGCAAAATTATATTTTTGTACCTTGTACATAAATTTTTTCCACTAAATTAATTTTTTTAGTCTTACAACAATTTTTCATAAATTCTTTTATACATTTTTGCATTATTCTTTATTCGGATAATTTTACTGAAAAATAAATAATTTAGTGACTATGTATATTTTTAGTCTTACAATAATTTCTCACACATTCTTTTATAAGTTTTTACACTCTTTTATTCAGATAGTTCAATTAAAAAATAAATAATTTAGTGACCATTTGAGCACAAAAAGTAAAATGTAAATATTCAATCAGAAATACAAATACAAAAAAAAAAAGACAGAAAGAAGGATACAAAAAAAAAGCTTTCTACATCCATCTAACTGATAACATACTCAGCCAACCTAGCATGGAAATCAGCTTAATCTGGATACTTCTCTTGAATTCAAATAAGTTAGTTGATTAAAGTCCTAATAAGGGTGACATCAGATGAGTGGAAAACATGCAAATCTCTCTGTTAAAAAGACCTAGGTCAAAATCCCAGCCATTACAACCATAGAAATAGTTCTTCCAATGACTTCCCTGAAGACAGCAGCAGATTAGAAGAAGAAATGTAGGATAAAAATTGTTTACCCTACATGAGAAAAGTCTACCTTTCGAAAGTGCTCGGATTATAGGGTTTCTTATTTTTAATTGATTTTTTGAACCTACGTTTTCCTAACATCATGCATGACAATGATTTATATATATGATCATCACCACCTTACTGTAAGTATTTAAAGGCAAGTCTGTTCATTGAATTACTAAGAAAAATTGTTACTGTATACGAGTACAATGTGGAGGTCATTAAAGGTGTGTCAACTAATAAGCAGTTATTCACTAAATGATGGCCTCAGTCATGTTTATGTCACTTAACAGTTTTGCTTGAACAAATCCTCTACAAAGTTTTAAAAATATAAATGGTTAATAAGAGAATATGGAGAAAATGTAGGTCTGATTGTTGGCAAAAAAAAGAAGATTTAAGTGGTATCAAAGATAGAGCATCATGTTTAAATAAATTTTGGTAAGTTCATGGTTGCGACTATAATCATTCTTTAACAGTGACATCTTAAATTTATGTCTGTTTTTGTTGTTTTAGAATTATTTTGTAAAGCTATGCAAGTGGCTATATGTGCATAGCTGTCTCTAATTTTGAACTGATAGATTGGAGGGAAGGCAGCTAGTCAATAGCACTGAACAACAACTCTAGGGCTACTCTTGTGTGACCAATCAGCAGGATTTGGCTGACTCTCTTAAAGTGAACCCACAGCCTCAAAGTTGAGGTAATGAGTTAGAAACCCTCAGATTCACAGACCATGCCCTACCCTAAATTTATCCATACTTACTTCTAAAATGCATGTTAGTTAAACAAGGTTAAAAATAGCAATTGTCACTTAGCAAAGAATAAACACAAACAAAATAAAAGGGCTTTTAACCAAAAGGAAAATATCAAAGCATTGATTGAACAGAAAAAAAAAGTTTAACAACAAACAATGTGAAATACACAAAGTAAATAAGGAGATTAACATACAGAAAAATGTAACTTGAGCAATTTAGTAGTTGCTTTGACATATTGGAAGGCCATATAAATAGTAAAGTCTGCATAGTTAATATGATACATAAAAGGCAATATACACATATATAGTTCATGTAAAATTTCATGTAATCCCCCCAAAAAATTAATTTGGTGAATGGTTTTTAGCCATAAATTAAATACTCTTTTTTTTTCTTACCTGTTTTTACAGATGAGTAACAAGTCCAAAATAAACAAATGCCAGTTCTTATCTTTCATTAAAGTATCCAGTGATTCTGGACAAAGAGCTAATGTGACTGACAGCACCTCCAGAGCTTCTCTACACACCTGAGCATCTTCTGGGTCAATTGGCCTTGACACCTAAAGTATATAATATATATCCTCACTATTTTACAAACCTTTGGAACAAAAAAACATATGAAGTTTTAAACTTTTAACCCTTTGACTGTGTCTGCTTTAAACGTATGCAGAATTTTTGTGAGCCATACACTGTACACTCACATTTAACTGCCAGAGGCAGATTGTACCCTATACAGCAAATCAGCAGTTAATGGGTTAAAGAAACACTAGTTGTTTTTTTTACATTAAATATCAGAAAGTTGAACAAGATTACAGTTCTACAAGACAAGAACAATGACACAAATGTTATTTAATGAAATAACAAACATAAATGATTAATACTCCAAAGTTATCAAATATATAATTAGAGCTCTTGATTATTAACAACTGTCTGAATTACCATAAATGTTAATCAATATGAGTAAAATAAACTAAACAGCTGTCATTAATACAGTATGATTACTACTCATTAACCTTTAAAAATATTATCGTGAAATGCTTATGAACATATTTTACCTTTTCTTGTTGTTGGTGTAGGGCTTCATTAGCAGCTTGCACCAGTTGAAGTGAACCACAAGATGACGCCCAGCATAACTTGATAATAGCTCTAACAGTACAAAGATCTGGTAATGGACCTGTACCCTAAAAGTAAGTGGAATGCAGCTACAATATCACAGCTAGAATTTTCCTCAAATTTTAAACTCCAACCAAGTTGATCAGTCATGATTTTCAAAAATCAAGGCACAATTTCAACACATGTCCATTGCCAAATGCTTCAATAATCATGTTTAAATATTTAAATGGAAGTGCCTGATTAGCATGAAAAATATTGCAGTGACTGTCTCATTTCTGTAGGTAAATCAATGTTATTTTTTTACTATGAATCTACATAACTGTGTGGCCCAATACCAGCGAAAATGCATTGTACATCATTTAGCCGTACATATACAGACAGTTGAAATTTAAAGACCAATACAAATTAAAATAGCATTTATATTTATTAGCAACACTGGAAGCAGATGCACTAATTTCAATCAAAAGGCCTACATTCAGGACTGTAGCAATACTGACAGAGACTGGAAAGCTTTAGATTTTATCTACATAATGCTTTATGTTCAGTACTTTTTTTGGGTGTTTGTATCTGAAGAGGAAAAAACAACAATAAATGGCCACTTAAAATTCTTTTGGGGTGAATTTCAGCACCAAGAAATTTCTACTGACATCTAAACATTTTGATGACTACTTGATAGAAATATAAAAAAGAATTAATTTCATACCATTAAAATATATTTCAATTGTATAACTACTTAATTAATATGGAATCAAATGTATGCAGATATATAGAAACAAATTCTTCAAATTTATTGAAGATACCTTAGATTTTACGATATCACAAATATCACATAGACTGATAAACCATTAGTTAAGACAATACTTGTTAGTTGCTCAACAAGCTTATTTGGTATTGAATATCATTCAATATCAAACACTAGAAGGTGTCTCAAGATTTTATATGCAATTCTAAAGGCCTTAATATTTGTTGTTTTTTTTCTTTTTGAGGCTCAAAAGCATTTATGAAAATTTCTGAAATTTAAAAATCATCAAATTTAACAATTTTACTGTAGAATTTTTTAAATGGAACTCAATTAAATTGATGTTTATATTTTTGGACCTATAATCAGCCATTCTCATGATTGTTTGTAATGAAATACAAATAGAACATTCCCATAGATAATTTCTCCCCAAACCTGACAATGAGTTAAACATTCTTCTGTCGCAAAAAAAATGTTAAACATCATGATAACACAACTAATACTTTCATATCTCAGCCTAACAAATACAGCATTAATCAACCAACTTCCAGTTAACATTTAAAACATTTTTTTCACCACAGCATTCCTAACTAAGTCTTAGTCAACCAGCAAGTACTACTCAAGACTTCACTTTGCACTTTGTTTGAAAACAAACTTTAACTTTTGATATCTTTAATGAAGATTTAAAACCTTTTTCATAAAGAGTACATCTGTAAGTCTAGAAATACACTTTTCTTTTAATTCTGATAGTTTTGAATTTGGTAATTTCACTTTCAAAATTTTTCTTTAATAAACCCTACAATTAATTTAAGAATAATAGTAATAATTCTATTTTTAATCTGAAGCATACTTCCAACCCAAAACTATAAAGAGCAAATTCTTAACAAAGCTTTTACTCTTTGCTTAACATTAACAGCTACTTATCAAACTATGCCTGAACAATGACGTAAAACTAATGGGCTTGACTTGTGAACATGGCAATGTATTGAGGATGTCTATTATCTAATATACTCTGTTCTTCACATTTTTTTTACTTATCATTAAAAAAAAAAATGAAGATGCATTAATGAAGGTGTAACATTAAAGAATGTTTTTTTAAACACAGAAGATAATGTTCAGTAATCTGTAGAGATAAAATACAATATGCAAAAATCCTAAAATTTTTATTTGGATTAACCACTATCATTAATTATAAAATGCTGACAAAAAAAAATACCTGTTCATGCAGCATGTGACTTAGTCTCATTGCAATGCTTCGTAACATGTATTCAGAGTTAGGGTTAGGTATATGCATTCTGGCTTGGGTTAGCATCTCTGCCTTTCCAGTCAACTGTGCATTGATAGATTTCTGGTTTTGGCAGTTGTCAATAGCCACTTGAACTATACAATTGGTAACAACAGTAAACAGGAGTTTGGCAAGCTTCAGCACCATTAAGTAAGCAGCTCTGTAAAGGTTCAAAAAAGTGAGATGAATAATTCTGAAAAGACTTTGCTAAATAAATTTAGATATAGAACCTTATGGCAATAAAAATAACACAGAAATGTCACACTTTTGATTATAAATCTTTAGTATATTCCTCATCATGACAAAATATATCTAACCTTTTAGTTGGTATATCAGCATGTGGAAGGAAGTTGTTTTTTGTCAACATTCCCAAAACACATTTCACTCCCCCACTTTTAAAAAAATTGAATTGGAAAAGTTGTGTCTCTTCAGATAGTGTGTTATGGGCAGGCATTAACAAGGTATAAACAACCTGAAAAAAATAAAAACATTTGGGTTAACACTACGTTTATTTTTTTCAATAATAGTCACATATCAGATTGATAGAACACCTTCCTCGGAATTTACAAAATAGTTTTGCATGAAAACTTCATGAATGAAGTTTATCCAATTATACATGTTGGGGGTGGGTAGGGGGAGAAGGATGTAGGAATGTGGGGTTAGGTGTTTCTATGCAAGTGTGAGAAAGGGGAAATGAGTATAAAAAATAAAAAATTGGATGATAGAAAGAGTGAGTGTAAAGAAAAACTATCGCTTACAACAATGTAACAATGGTAAAATTGAGTTCTTTTTTTTGTCAAGGGAGAAAGTGGAAGCTTTGCAGAAATGTGTGGACTTAGTCTCTACTGAAGATTTTAAATGAAAGAAGACAACATAATAATCAATTATCTGCAGACTTTTAATGTAAATTTCTTTTTTTTCAGCATCGCCTCAGAGTTAGAAACAAAACTTAGTGTAGTATGCTAGAGATGAGTAACACTTGTATGGACATACTTTTCCAGTAAGTGATGTATGAACATCTGTAATTTAATGGAATTATCAATATTTTTGAAAATAAATTATAACTTTGTCAGAAATGTAAAACTTACAATATTAACAAATTGATTAAGAAATTCAGTTATCAAATATAAATTAATATATTTCAAAAGGTTATAATCTTGATAACTTTGTTGATCATGTTTTGTTAAGATAACAGCATTCTATTTCAACACAGATGTCTTGCAGACATTATAATAAAGCTCTGGAAAGTGTGGTTTACTAAAAAATTAACTTGTGATATCAAGTGATGAGAAGCTAGGGATGGATTTTTTAAATTAAAAACATCACAACCACTCAAAGTAGCTGATCCTGGTGACAATTAACAATCATTAATTAGTAGCATAATAAGAAGTAAACACATTCATATATTGTAATAGCTGATCATGGTGACAATTAACAATCATTAATTAGTAGCACAGTAAGAAGTAAACACATTCATATATTGTAGCTTGTTAATTTTTCAATTATACTAGTACTGTTGCTGTTTCTAAGATTACTGCTAGTTTTCAGAAATTATCTCACAAAACACAGAACAAAGTTAATATTACAGTTGTAACTATGTATTGTACAAGATATTTCAACAACTACTGAATTCACAATTCTAATGCCTTTACATTGTGTTTCCAAAACTTACACATTTAAAAAGCTTGATTAGCTGACAGACTGAAACACAAGTTACTCATTATTTTGAAAGGTATAACACTAAATAATTCATTGTTGTCATTAAAAGTATATTTTCTGAGGTACATTCTAACAAATCTGTTGAAATCTTCAAAATAGAGATGAGAGAAGTATTAGTTCTTCTACAGTGTTCAAAAACAACTTAACACCATATAACTTACCTCCAAGTAGTAAAGAACTTGAGAGGGAGAAGGATCAAAGAAAACAGATTCCAAAGTTGGTGAAAGAGACTGATCACATAGTTTAGCATTATTCAGACATATAGCTCGCAATCCTTCTGCAGTGTGTGCATCTATAAAAGTAAAAATATATCTAAGTTAAAGAGTAATAGAAAAAGTTAACTTCATCAATTCTGATAATTTTTAAAACAACTTTCAATATAATCTTTATTTTTGATATAAAACCATTAAAAATGACTGTGCAATAATACTTTGAACACAACTTATCTTCATTTGTCTCGCTCATTTGTCAAAAACATGTTCTTGTACAATAGAAATAACTAACTTTAGAAAAAAAATATGTACATTAACATGAAAAAGCTTTAATACAACAATTCACCACCATCTTCAAGACATTTCATTTATTAATTAACTTTCAATTAGAGACTTAAACAGGATCAGCATGGTGATAAATCTGGAGTATGCAACAGCGTGAAAGTTTATGAATTTACTAAATTTATACTAAAATGATAGCTGTGGATTAAAGTTTCTATTCTGTGAAGATGAATGTTAGTGACTTCTTTTTTTTCCCCCACTGTGGAATTATTCAATATTCTCTGCCTTTACTTTGACCAATATTTTCAATTTCCTGTCCAAAATTTCATTACTTTTTCTGTGATATTTCCTGCTTTAAAGTGTAAACAATTATTTAGAATATCATGGAAAAATCAAAAGACGAACCCTTGGTCTTCTATTACCTAAAATGGAAGAGGGAAAAGATGTTTTAAGTGCAATAATTCCAGTTGATACGGATGTGACCATGACAGAATATCCAGTGAAAGAAAGTTAACAAGGAAAAATGACAGAATTTAAAAGTATATTTATGAAAATTAGAAGGGGGAAAAAAAAACACTCCTTCTGTTTTAAAAACAAAAGCTGCTGTGGTCTAGGATTTTGAAGATGGTAATTCAGATTATAATTAAGCTTATTTTGAAGCTCATCCACTGTTTCTTTTACTAAAGGTTCATTTTGTATACTTTGTTTATTACTGCTCTTATTCAAATGTTTCTGGTTATTATTTGCACTGAAATATCTAAATTTCCAGCCAAGTTTACGCTAAAAATAAGTCAATCCTCATTAAAATCAAATGTAGTTTTTGAGCTGGTTTTAGACTCTTGTACCAAGTCTAAATTATACCATATTTTCATGTTATCAGATTCATTTTAAGGACTTTGGCCTGGTTAAGCCACAAATTCAGGGTTAAGAACAATTTTCAAAAACTAACACTTATACTTCCAAAGTAGTAAGTATAAGCAAATATACAAAAACATGGTTGTTCATTATCTATGATAACAAACTGCATATACAAACACCCTGCTCTAACTATCCCTGTAGTCAGTGACTAAGTAAATTAAAAACCCCAATTCTGTTGTTACAATTCAATTGAAATGTAGTGATTTGCAAGTGTAGGTAATGCCTGGGAAGTTTATATTCTAAGATTTTCTACTTAAAAGTTGTCTTATTTCTCAATTACAGAAAAATGGAAAGTGTGATCCTATCAGGGAAAAATGGGCTATTCCATGACAGTTAAAGCAGGATCCTTCCTGTAAACAAGATAATTTACATGGTTTTAGACATATATATATATATATATATAATAAAAAGCTGAGATCACAAATTTTTCTCAAAGCAGTTAGCTCAATGGAAGATCAACTGTTAACAGCAGTACTTGTGATATCATCCGTGTGATATATATATAAGAACGTCATCAGAGTGACTGAACCATATGTCTGCAATACCTGGGTAATTTATTACCATGCTGCTGATGATACAACATTACAATAAAGTTTTTCTAAGGGACTTATAATGGTTTCAGTTTACAGCTACGATCCACAGAGTTTAGAATAATGCCAAGGTGAACTAATGGACAAATGTGATAAGACCGTTATACTATAAAGAAATATTTTCATTGTACAGGTTGAATGCAGCTAAAGTACGAATCTATTAAAACAAAGCATCTAGCCACATGTCTTCAAGCCAATATTCCAGTTCCTCTGCATGATACAAGTACAAATTGGAAGTTATGCTATACTGTTCAAAGATATCTGTGTTGATTTTTTTTGGAAGTCATCATCTATAAATAGTTGAAGGACTTCAAAAAATATTTAAAGAGGTTGGGGTGAGGAGATGACCTCAATGTATTATGAAAAAGCATCCTGCAGTAAATACTGAACTGAAGAGCAATAGTGTGTAACCAAAGTTTCAAATAAAAAACACAACTAGTAGGAGGAAAAGGGAGCCATAAGGACTAGGCACTTTCTTTCAATGACTACAATATATCATGAACACCTATTTGTATATGCCAGAAAAATATTGTAAAAACAAGTTCCACTGATTAATGAGTTTTTTTTTTAATAGAAGAAGTGATAAATCTTAAAATCTAGAGAGAAAATATTTTTTGTTAGTTATCAAAATATCAAATAATAAATTTCAGCCATTAAGGTATCAGTAGTATGACCACTACTAAACACAACTATACATTTAAAATTTTTATGTTACAAAACTAACAGGGATGAATGATCAAATGAATGAATTTTACTCAGCTTTTTATTGAGATAATTCTGCTAGAATAAACAAAAGACAGATACCATACTGAACATTTCACTGGTTTATTGTGCATAACACAACAAATAAACATAAAATATCCAACCTGCAGGCATTAGCTTCAACATAGCACGAGCTCTGTCCCTCAAAGCTGGAATGTTACGAGAACTTCCAAGATCAGCCAACTGGAGCAGGAACTTTACATAATCAGGTTGTTGAGCCATCAACTATAACAAACAATGTACAAATATTTTAGGTGTATATTAAGCTACACAAAGATTTATAAATAAAAGAAAATACAAAAAAAGAACATAATTATTCATAACCTGAAAACATTAAAAGGTTTAATGATCCTTTCAATTATCTAAAACATTTTCCATAAACTTTCAATACAAATTATAATGAGTATTAGATTACATAGAGGTTGAATATGTTAAAATGATTGTGGAACCTCACCACATCATTATAACCCATGTCACCACATCCAGTCATGTTCTGATAGCCATGTATTTTGACAATGGCCTTGCAGTGTAGTTTCTATTGCATAAAGTTTCCACTATAAATGTCAAAAGCACACCATTACTCACTATATGCATTATACAAGCCTTCAAGCATACACGAATGCAAGTTTCCAAGTGCCTTTTGCAACAGTCTGATCCCACAGAAATTCATAGACATTGCATCTGGCAACTTGATCAGTATTTCTTTGGATGGAATATCATGAATATCCATTTCATTCTCCAGCTGCTTGAAGTATGTGACAGTTGAACAGATATGCCTTGGAAGCAACTATGTATACATGACTTGTGTTTTTTTCCAGGTGGGGATTCTTCATGGTAATGTTGCATACACTGTTTCCTGGGACACATGGAAGACTCTTTCCCCTGAACTCTGTGTATGTGGATTCTCATCTGTTACAAGATGCCACATCTTGTTTATCACAATTGGAGTATAATAACTTGTTACAGGCTTCTATGCATGCATACCTATAAACAAGTATAAGTTACAAAGATACAATACGTTTAAAGAATCAAATGTAAAGATGAACCCAAAAGACAATTCACATAATAAAATCCATGTTAATTTGTAATATATGTTTCAATGTAACTGACAAATTAGCATGGATTTTATTATGTGCATTGGACATCACTATATGTCCCCTAAAAATCAGCTAAGAAGCTTAAAACCATCAGTAAACTTGTTAAAAAAACAACAAAAAAACACAGGAATATACAGCTATTTAAGTAAAAATATAGAAAATTTAAAATTTTAGAGAAATCATGGCAATATAGAAAAATTCTTCAATTTCAACATAATCATTTGGGTATTTGAAGCTCAAACACTGGATAGCCACTTGTCTGACTGAAATACCTAAGTAATTAAAAGGACAATACGTGTCAATCATTCCAGGCGTCAATCATTCTAGGTTACCTGGAAACACAATATTCCTATTGGCTAAACTATGAAGTTTATAACACCAACTTTAAAGACAATTACTTCAGTGACATAAACAAACATGTAAGGAAACACATTAAGTTAATTTTTTTACCTTCCCGTGGCTTCTAAATAATGCAATACCATTACATCTCAATACAAATTCCAACAGTCACCTAAAAATCAACAATTAGGCTTAAAGTTTAAATACACTTTGTGTATGAAGCATGAGTTTACCCATTATATAATCTACAGCAATTAGCCTTAATAGCCATTGCCACAACTTCATTAATTTTTTAATCTCCACAGTTAACATACTGCATGAAAAAAGATAATTACATATTTCAGATGATATACAAATGTGAATTAGACATATAAACACAAGAAATTTCTAAAAAAAACAACAACAAAAATGATGACAGTTGATTTCTACACTTCTTGATACTATAATCAAGAAAAATCTCAAGATGTTAGCCAAAGATCCAGAATTGTTTGTTTTTTGAATTTT
>NW_013665668.1:1232434-1245977 GCF_000517525.1 Limulus polyphemus | reverse complement strand
TGGGATTGACCATCACATTATAACTCCCCATGGCTGAAAGGGCGAGCATGTTTGGTGGGACAGGGATTCGAACCTGCGACCCTCAGATTGCGAGTCGAGTGCCCTAACCACCTGGCCATGCCGGGCCGAATATCCAGAAAGACAAGGTGTTTATACAAAAAATGTTGGGAACAGAGATATATTTAATTTATATTCATTCCATGTCTTGACACTTCTTCACTTTAAATCTAAATACAACAGCTCCATATCCTTCTTATTAGGTTTTTGTTTCATTCATGTCCAACTACAAAATACAACTAGCATTACTTAAAGGTTTTATCTATTTAAAACATATACCCTTTGCAAACATATAATACTCCACTTAATAATGCTGCGTATGTGTAAATATATCTTTTGGCTTTGGCTCATATGGCACAGCAGACACTTTGAAGGTTCAATCCCATTTGTATCCATTTTTATTTTTGCTGAACAATATTTCAGTAGTCAAATAATTTTAGTACATACATTGAATATATAATATGAAGTAAAAGTTTATCCCCTAGTAATATCAACTATAATAAAGAAACACACTGACAACTTAACCGATTTTCTAAAATACTTTTAGCTAGATAGTAGAGATAAGAAAAACATTTTAAAAGACATTTCCCATACTTTAGTAATTTGCTGAAAGATTCAATTTAATAATAATAATTAAAAAAAACCTACCACTCCAGGAAGGCATCCTTCAGCTTCAATGTTTGGACCATCAAATGGATTTTGTGGGGAACCTTCAGAGCTGTCTGAGCTAGAATCAGGAGATGATGGCATATTGGTGTTAGCCTGACTCAGTTTTGCTGAAAGGATCTGTAAGTAAAAGAATTCATAAGATTTGAGTATAGTAACCAAACTATAAACTATTATTATGCACCAACTGACTGTCATAAATCATTTAATCCATGTCATTATAAAATATAGGACGAATTTTCTAAATTATTTAACTTTATTTCCAACAATTTTTTTATACATACAACCCAAAGGAAATAAGTAATTCTTAAGCAAGTCATGCCATCACATAATTTACACATTAAAAAACCATCTAAATAGCTAAAACTATTGTTTTTATCTAGCCTGAGATCTAGCATAACATGATTCTCCATTATTGCCAACTCTTGGTGTATCTGAACTGTTATCGTACATGGAATACACAAAATCATGTTCTAACCTTGTTACTTTTTAACCAAAAGGAAAGAAACCTCTGAGTGATGCTTCCAGTGTCTCTAGTTTATATTTTCATCCCTGAACATAGCTTGAAGTTTGAATATACACATCTGTCTTAAACATACACTCATAAAATTCTAAGTTTCTGAATATGATTTATGAAATGTTTTTTAATACTGCCAACATAGAAACATAAGACAATCACCTAAGAAACTAGCGAGAAATTTTAACAATTAAAAATGAATATTTTTTCTGAGAAAAAGAATTTGAGAGCAGAGAAATTTGTTGATAAAGACAAGTCATTAGATCTCATTACATCTGAAATTACACTGTTGAAAACATGTTATCTTTCATTAATTCTATTATGTTCTGCAGCAAAGTCAGAATTTTAAATCATAATTGTAATTACTTGAGTAAGGAAGCACATTATGCTAATATATTATGTAGCAAGCAACGATTTATAAGAATAAGTTTTATTGATGGTGGAACATACTATATGTTTCGACAAAACATTGGTCTGTTTTCTTCAGGTACCTGTAGTATGTTCAATCATCAATAAAACTTTTCCTTATGCTTATAAATCATTGTTTGCCTACCTATTATAATAATTGTAATTACAATGAGAATGGCATTTAGAAAGATTTGTCTACTGCCACATTTAAAAAAAGTTTCTTTTTTTTATATTAATAATCTCATTGAGAAATAATGTCTTGTCTACAGAATGTAAGGATGAAACTGTGATGCAGGTAGACAGGTGAAATATTGTATTCATGAAGACAACTCATTAGAAGTTATGAAAGCTAAAATTATGCTGTTAAAAACATCTTTCATAGACTGTGTTATGCCCTGCAACAGAGTATGAATTTTAGATAATTGTAAGTACAGTAAACATAGCTTTGTGATATTTTGCAAAATACGTTTTAAGAACCACTACTGACACCACTGTTTTTTTTTTTTACATTACAACACTAATTCCAACTTTTAAGATTTAGCCTTATTGCAAAAATCTCTTCCTCAAAGAAACTTTCCAATGTAAGAGCAGAGTTCACATCAACATCTTACCAATTTGTCCCTTTGTGGAAGTTGTGAAAGTAGTCTCTTGTCATTAGCTGGGTCTTGTATCTCTCCATTTATAAAAAGTTCAACCTTCACATGGGGATTGTTACCCTTCACTCTGAAACATAAACAATTATGCCAACTTTAATACTGTACAAGATTTATAACTCAATACTAATAAAACAAACCTTGTTTTACTAATGAAGTAACTTAAAGGTTATAGCAAAAGAAAAAGTAATCCAGTGAAAATTAACTACTTAACAAGAATGTGTATCAAATACTTTATTTAAAAAACTTCAGAAAGTTCACCAACACTTTTTACATAAAATGACAAACTAGAATCAGAAGAAGCATTAAATTAATTATTACGTATAAATCTGTAAAATTATCAACAAGAAATATTGTCTTGTTTTTAAGCCTTCAGATGTAGGATTATAATTGATCATATGGGATAAAATAAACTTTTTTAAAAATGGAAGAATATTTACTATGTATAAAATTACTGTGTACTTTAAAGGTTGAAATCCAAAAATTAACAATAAATATTAGTCATTTTAGGTGAAAATTACAAACTTTTTCTTTTACTATAGGTTTGGTCTTAAGCAGATAATTCACTAGTTTATTGTCTTAACCTTTCCCAGACCAGGAAGATGTTACCAATATTCCTTGATTTTTCTTTCTCACAGTAGAATACTTAACAAAGTTAGATGAATTATAAGACTCTATATAATTAGTATTTAGTTTCTGCTTACAAAGTTTGTATAATTTGATTTGGTTTTTCTATAATTTTTGTAAAACATTTAAAATGTTATTTTTTTTTATAATTTAAATTATTTTTTCAAGTTGATTGATATTCATTAACATATTTATCTTGATACTTAGAATATGGCAATTACAGTAGTCCAACATGGCTATAAATCATAAAAAAACAAAGATTTATCAGTCATTTACAATCTGACCTTTCACAACAGCATCAGGTCAGGCTAGGTAACAATATTCTTGATCACAATCAATTTATTTTAATAAATATAGTTTATTTTCAATAAACTATCATTTCTTTATTTATATACATTATTTGAATACAATGAATGTAAAAATACTGTTCAATAAGTAAGGATTGCACCACATTTTGATTCACTGGCACATCTAATCCTAATAAGGCTTACCCAATGTTCGTCACAGAAGAAAGTTTCCTTAGCTATCAAAGAAACATAATTTAACAAGAAAACATTTTCAGGAATGAAAAAGAACACCCAAAGAAACTATTAAAAAATTCTTAGATCTGTGGTTTGTTTCTAAGTGTTCTAAACTTTCCACTACATTTCATTGTTTTACTCTTCAAGATCTAGATCTATTGGCTTTCCCACGAAGCCATAAATTACTTCTCACTCACTTTATTCACTTTACATTGACATAAATAGTTTATACCCTGCTCTATCCGATGATATTAGACTAGAATTAAGCTAGAATTAATGTTCCCAGGCATCATTAAGTTAAAAGATTTAAATTGCTATTGACCAGAAACTTTTATTAATTTAAAGAAATCCACTATAAAAAATTATTAGACTGCATTTTATTTTGCTCTACATTTGTTTGTTTGGTTTTAAGCACAAAGCTGCACAATGGAATCTCAATTTATAGTATTATAATCTGAGACAGAGAAAGGAAGCTTGTCCTATAATATTCAATAAAGTATCTTAGAATTTTTTATACATTTTAACTATAGATCAGCCATTATGACTAATACTTCAACATTTTTACACATTAAAGCAAGTTTATTCAACAGTGTCTTTCTATAGAATAGTTAAGTTTCAAGGATCATGGCTGTTGCTATACCAAACCTGAAAATATTTTAAAATTGAGGTGAAACATCCTTCCTTTGGCTTAGTGCAATATGTAAAGCCTATTAAAAAAAAGAGAGTAAAAACCAACCTCATTAAAATTTGTCGCCTCACTGAACCCAAAGTATCATTTGTGTGAGTCCAAACATCAAGATCATCTACATGATGTCCCTGGTTAGGAAACCTCACAGTCAGAACTACATGTTTTCCACGGTGTGCCCTGAGAAACACAAAATTCTTAAGCAAAGATGTCAATGATTACAATTGTTCTGTTCATATAAAAAAGGTTATAATAGTGCATAAGCAAATTAAAAAACTATCCAATTAAATTATCTTTACAAGATATAAGGAAAATAACTTAACTACAGCTACTGATGGTACTTACAGTAAAGGTTGTACCAATCAGATATCAATTGTCGATCATTGTCATGGTTAGAATCATATACAGTAACTTATTAACATCTAATTAGTAATAAAGAGTTAGGTGATCATATAGGCTACTAATTACAACTGATGAGTTATGTCACAAACACTATGAAATAACAGCTAGTAAATAAAATATACAACTATATATTAAAACATATTTTTCCAACTCACCTGGCCATAGGTAAAACAGTTCTCTCCTCATCATAATCACCATCACACTGGGCTATGTACTCATACAATACTTTCAAGACACGTATCATACGTGTGGTCTCCTGACGTTGCCTATTCAGACTATCTTTATCCCTTTCAAGAACAGATACAGTATCAAAGGCTGCTTTCAAGCGATCCATACATGACTGGATAAAATCTTCATGAATAGCTAGTTGGCTGGCCTGCAGCCTTGGACCCAAATTTGTATAGGTTTCTTTAAGAAGTTCTATTGCCCTGTTAGCAATTTCTTCCCCACTGCATAAAACCACCTAATATTTAAAAGAAAACAAATGAAAAGGTTTTTCATACCACTGTTAAGTTTTAGATTTAGTCAAACATAAATACTATTCAGAGAAAGCCACAGTTCTAACCAGTTGCATCTTTTATGATACAGTACAGTTCATGATATTTCAAAAGAAATTTCAAACAAATATTCAAACAATTTCTGGAGAATGATTTGGAATCTGAATATTATAGTGAAATATTGTCATAAGTACAATAAAAGCAAATTACTAGAAGAAATTAAATATTCATGAATTATTTCTTTTATAAAAGAAATTTTCCAAAAGGCCATTCAACAAACTAAATATGTCCAAACATATCTTTCCTCTTACCTTCCAGAGGTAGTCTAAACCTATTAGTTCTAAATCATCCATCAAAAGTGCCCTTCTCTTTGGTAGTAGTTTTTCTTCTTTGGAGTTAACTGCTTTAAAAAATCTATCAAAACATCTGAAACACAATAAAAAATTATATACATGTCTAAATATAAATTACAAAATGTGTATATGAATAGGAAAAATAGTATCGTCATATGTTTCTTTAGACTTGTAGCTTTTATACAATATAACAAATACGATCAGTAGATGCAGAAACTGTGTCAGTCAATTTAAATTCCAATACATTAACAATGAATAATGCATCTCTTACACGTTGTGACCACTTTCAAATATAATAATACTAGTTCAATACAAGTACTTGCATTATTCTGAATTGACAATCTACAAAAATAAAATAAAAATTTGTACTTATTCTTCATAGGAAAAATTACAACCAATTAATGTCATAACACAACATTTCAGTCCAATTTCTGTGAAATCTGACATCTCATACAAATTAAATATTTGTAGCTTAAATTCAATAAATATGACATATAAAAATTTTCCCAGCACTAAGAAGCACTACTATCTACTTTATAGTTCAAGAAGTCTGTTTTCACTACCACAAAATATCTCTCTCTAGTGGATCCTCCTAAAGATTAAACATATATCCAACTGGAAAAACAATTTGAGTTTGAAAACCATTTTAATTTTTCAGCTTAATGCCACAATAAGGGCTCAAATAAACCAACAGGCTGGTACAAAAATGAAAGTACATTAAATGCCACATATGGCATGGATACCTTTGTAACAGAAAAATGGTTGGTGTACTGTGGCTTAAAACAGTGGAAGGGGTGGCCCAGACCTCCATTTATTGCATTATTTTTTAAAGCCTACCATTGTCAGGTACCTTTGTTAGTGTAAAAGTTTTAAAGGCTTTCAAGATTTTCAAAAACTGAACAAGCAAGAATTTAAAAAGCAAACTCACTTCATCCCACTCTCAGTTAGAAGACTGGGGTCTAAATGAAGAATGTTGTTTTCAAAGAAATCTCTGTTGATTTCAGGATCAAGGTCAGGCTCTTCTCCCATTAACTGAAGTCCATGAAAACACATATTTATGTACAAGTTCGTTTTCCTCACACAAATTAGTCTTAATTAATACTTTAAAAAATAGCAATTTGGAGAGACAGGGAATTAGGGAAAATATTTTATAAAATGTCACTCACTCATATAACTTACTAAAACACCAAAAAAATAAAATAAAACATTTAATGCAATAATATTTTTAGATTTCCTTTAAAGTGAAATAAGTAAATGATAAAACTTTCACCTGGAAACTAGTGATATTGTTTTAAAATTAAACTTAAGTTTTTGTTATCAGTACATTAAGCCTTTCCTGACCATATGGAATGTTAATATTTACACTATATGTTCTGAGCAATCTCATTAGGAAGTCAATAATTCTGTGAACTACATATTAACTACTTAAAAGCAGACACTGCAGTATTTCTAATAAGTTCATTTTAATCATAATCTCCTGTTATGTACCAAAAGTCAGACAGGCAGTTCCAACAAAGCTCACTCTTATTATCAGATCTTAGAAATGTTGTATTCTGTACTTTACGATGGAATCATATTGGATCTACATCCAAAACATGAAATTTGTATTTAATTAAGCTGCTTTATATTGAACTAATTGTTTTAATGTTAATAAGTGAAATTTAAGTAAAATTTTCTTACTCAGACTATTACAGTAAAGTATTTGAATATAATTATATAATGCAAAAATGAAACTAACTTTTTTCCATTCTTCAGTAAAACTAAAATGTAAGTTTGAACTTATGGCATTGTAAAAAAAAAAATCAAGTTCCAAAGCCAAGGGCTATCTGATCTTCCTTTACCTTTGAAAACCACTTAAAACAAGCTTCTCTGTCATATGTGTAAACTGCATTCTCTGCTAGACAGTTCCAAATCTAAGTAGCACAATAAAAAAAAAAACTTATTCACAACTGAATAATGATTATACAGTATAGATAAAACATAAATCCCATTCCTAATATTCCAAAAATATGTCACATTCCTCAAGTAATTTACAAGTTTGATGCAGCTGAATCCTTTCTGAAGCAGGGGAATGTTATTGACATCCCATGGTTTTTTCTCCTCATGGCAGAAATACTTAACCAAACTGAATGAAACTTTATTTATTTCACATAAATATAGTTTCTTTTCAATAAATAATAATTTCTTTTTCTTATATATACGTTTGAATATGATAAACAATAATATTCAATAAAGAAGAATATTATATTGTCTAACACATTCTCTAAACCTAACTAGACTTACCTGATGTCTTTTAACAAAATAAATAATTTCTTTTTTCTTATCTATTTTCTCAAAATGCAGTTTTCACTAGGGTCACCAATTTATTAGCATAACTTCACCATTAAACCCAATATCAGCATGAAATTTAGTACACTTGTCGATATTACACTCTTCCATAGCTTGAATTTGAAAAAAATTCAAAAATCTTTACGAATTGTCTTGTTATGAGTCTAATTACCACTAACTAAGGCATTAATTAAAATTAACTGCTCATAGCTCCTTAACATTGCAGAAAATTTGCAGAGTTTTTAATTCAAGCTATGAGGATGTTCACAAAAAGCATGTGTATCAATTCTCCCAGGTGGTTTTTATCATTCCTAAGTAAAGTTATGGTGTTAAGATAGTTTATGTTACGCATTTCTTTATCCCTGCCACATTAATTATGCATATGGCATATATAACTAAAAGTGTACTTTCAGAAATTGCCACATCATACTTTTTTGTGGTCAACTTGAAGGATATAAGAAGTGTTTAACAGTGTTTCCTCAGCATTCAAATTTGTCCAGCTTTAAGGGTCAGTGCTATCTTAAAACAAATACAATCTAATTCTAAAAATATTTAGATCTATAGTTTTATCCAAAGTCTTCTGAGCTTCTAATCATCTTCTCATGAAAATATAAACTAATTCTCACATCACTTTATTCACTCTACATTCACAACAATAGTTTATAACATGTTCTATCCTATGGTATTAAAACTTTGCCTGTAGCTCTTTTAAAAAGTTGATTTTCATTAGTAGTGTTCACATCTCATGTTGTGAGTTCATAAAAGGGAATGAGGGAGAGAAGCCATACAAATAAAATCAGAGGAAAGGATAGTAAATCATGTGTGAAACAAAACCTTGAGTATTATATTCCAAAGGAATGATATTTTGTTAAAAAGTATAAGTTTATGCTCTGTGATTGTCACAAAAATCAATAAGCGTGCTGTTTACAAGAGAGACTCTTCAGAACAGTACAGAAATGTAAGCTTGAACATTTTTTCATTTCGTTTGCAAGTTACACTAAATAAATGTTACAAAATGACAAGATATCAATTACAAGAAATTTCTTGGTAAAAAAAATTGCTGAAACAGCTAGTTATTATTTTTACTTAAATTTTGAAATTTGATATGCAGGTATGCACTCAATACATCAAAGGTGCTTAACAACATGGATAGGGTTAATAGTTTGTAAGTACAGGTATGTATTAATGAATCAAATTTTAATAAGTAAAAGAATGAAGCAATGTTTTTAAATCATTAAATATACAGAAACTACATATAGGTTAGATCATGGAAAAAAAGTTCCTCCATGAACTAAAATCCAGATTTTTTCTGCACCTTAAATATTTATCTACTTTCATGTTATATGAAAATTCCAAACATAAATAGCACCTTAAGTGAAACATGGCTAAACAGCCAAATCAGATACCCAAAGGTTCAGTCACTACAGTCCCTACTTTAGAACTGCTAACCAAAAGGAGGATAACAAGTCAGCAGTTCCCACTGCCTACATGACTACTTTTAACCAAATAGTATGTTTGACCACCACTTTTCTAATATGTACACAAATGAAAGTATAGAACATGTTTAGCAGCATATTGCAAGTTAAAACTCAGATCTTTTAATCCACAGCCCATAACTACATTATTTATATTCTTAGATATCACACTTCTCTCTTTTATACACACTATATTTGTTTATGACTTTTAACTATATTTAATGACTGAAACATCTTATAAATCAGTGTCATCATACAAGTGCATTGCACTGGTCTAATCAAACTTTTTACCAGTAAATTAAGGTGTTTTATCAAATAAGTAATATATAAATATATTAGATACTATTTAACAAGTTTTTAGAAATCCTCCGTAGAAGAGAAGTTAACTTAATCCTGATTCCTGGACCAGTCAGCTATATCTGTATCAAATTTCTTTTATCATATCTTAGTGTCTAAAGGCATCAACAAGACATAGCCTATTTTGATAATTACATGAGAGTACTGTGTTATATACATGTAGATATTAAACTACTTAAAAGTTTTTCTAAATCAATATTTTGCTAACTTTACTACATAGAAAACTACAACAATTAAAACCCAGAATATCAATCATGAACACAACACTGACATATTGCAACTAGTACAGTATCATAAAAGTTCCACCATATTCCCTAGCCCAATGGAAAAAAACAATAACAAATACTAAGAATATATCACTAATGCTTCATGGTAATACTCACTATACCACACTTTTTTTTGCTACTACATACAAAAAAAACATAGAAATTTTTACCATCATAAAATTATTTTGCATGCCAAATTTCTAGATTTATGGTTTTCTACACTTATACATATTCAATGTTCATGGAGATTTTTGTATCACTGATCACAGGAGGTGATAAAACTTAATAATGGTTAAAATTACAGACTTTACAATCTCAAAGTTCTTGCATTATAACAGTAGAAATATTTCCAACAAAGATTCTGAGAAAACATACAATGATCAATTTTACTTATATATATATATATATATATATGACAAATTAAGAAAAGATATGCAATGTTTCCTCTCCAAATTAGGTTTCACAAAAAATATTTATCCAAAACAAAGATAAAAAAAATTAGTCACACAGTATGATTTGCAATTAACTTTAATAATTTTAAACGTATTACAGTAATGTTTAATAATAAAAATTTAAGTAGAAAAAAATATATTGAAAATTAGTAAACTTCAACCCTGACCTGTTTTGCCTGGGGTGCACAGAGCCACAGCTGTCCATCTTTCAACAAGAACCTGTCATCAAATTATAAAATAGCAAATTACACAATAACTTTTTTCTGTAAAGAATAATAATGTAAAATGCACATGTTGTTGAAGCATGTTTATGTTAAACTACAAACTGTGTAATTTATTTTATCATTTTTAAAAGAAACAACAAGAGAATGTTACAAGAAAAGTCTGAGAAAAACATACAGTAACTGATGCCAAGCTCATTGCCCAAATATTAATCATTTCTTTTACAATAACTTTAAGCCATAAGCCTAAAATCAGTATATCAAAATTGGGTTCAAAAGACAAAGGCAAAGATATTTTTTTTAAATGTGCTGCCTAGTGGTAGAATAAATTAGCAAACACACAAAAACCTAAAAACTAGTTATTTTTCTCCCAATAAATAACTCACCTAAGAAAGTTGAGCCGTTCTTGGACTTGCTGCACATGAGTATAGCGACTATCTAGAGAAAGTGCATTGGGATCAAGTTCTGGATATTCTGAAAAACAAAGTTTTATAGTGCTTCATTTTGGAAACAACCAGTCTAAAAGAAATCTTTTAACAGTTAGACCAAAACAAAACCACTTCTGAAAATTCTAGAAGCAATTCCAAAATGTACCATACTGTAAGTTACAGCCTAATAATTTCTTACAGGATATTCACCTTTTGCACTCTTTCATTAATGACCCTGAAGAATTAAATGTAAAAATTTCTTTTTGGGCCATTATTCAAATCTCGAGGTTTCTCGACTCTGCCTAAAATGTAGGCAAGTTACTCAAAATTATTCAACACTTTTTTTGAATTAAATGCACTTTAGAATCCTCTTAACAATTAAAAGTTATGAGGAAATAGCAGTTTTAACATTGGTCAGTCATAAATTGCACTTTAGAGAGGTTTTATGGAAATGAACAAAAAAAGAATATGAGCATAAACTACAGTAATACGATTTACACTAGAGGAATCTTCACTTTACCTCTATCAATGCTCCTGTTACATAATTTGTTATACTGCATTGCAAGAAACCCAAAACTACTGGATGAAATGGTTTGGAACTTCTGGAAATCTTTCTATAGGTTATGTATCTTTTTTTGATATATGATATTTGTATGAATATGCAGCATTGGAATTTTGAAAAGATTTCATTGTAATATGTTTTTTAACAAAATAATTAAAAATGCTTACTGATTTAGTTGTCTTCCTACATTATTTTAAAACTATAAAAATTTTATTTTATAAAACTGTAAATTATATCTGTTTTCATAAATAAAGTTTCACTGTATTATTCTTGGCCAAAAATAAAGATAATTAATTTACCAAATCAAAATTTTGAGAAAGCTCACTTTTTTTAAAACTGTTAACCAGAAGGTTTCATTTCATATATATAATAATAATTTTTAAACATGTTTTAAATCCATTGATATATTCCTCTTTCATAACACTTTTCAGTGATTTTCTTTGCCCATTTTAGGCCTTTTTTTATATCAATTCTTATCAGGCTAAATAATGGCAGTCTTATAAGTAAAACAAAACTTGCACCATGAAAAACAGTTTCCTACCATATTGCAACATCATAATTCAAATAAAGTATTAAAATAATAAAACAACCTTTTTTCCAAACTTAAAAAAAAAAAGATTTGTAATAATTGTGGCAAAAGTTTATAACAAACATTTTCTTCTACCAACATATCACTAAGCTAAGCTTTTACTACTTCATCCCAATCTATGTGCAAATTTATACTGAACTGGAAGCCAAACTGGCTTATACAGTTGAAAAACAAATGCTAAGAATTTTATTATGTGTTCAGATCACTACCCTAGGAATTCTCAAAGCTGAGGTATAGAATATTACATCACATTATGACAGCCAAGGTAACAATGACTGGCTAAAAGTCAATGAAACTGCATTTGTATTCAAGTAAAAAGGTTAAATTGTGTTCAAAACTATTACAACTTTTTTTCTAGGGGTTATGAGTGTCATATTTTGCTCAGAAAAAAATTCAGGAAATTTACAAACAATAATGATTTTGAATGGAACACTTTGAAATCAATCAAAAATTTTTGAATTTTTTTTCATTTGTATGTTTAAAATTAACAAAAAACTTTATTTTATTGAATAAATTTCAGCTCAGAAGTATTTTTAATGTGTGTAAGAACAAGTTTATTTTCTATATATTTTTTAATTCAGTAGTGAATTTTTCTCTTGAGGCAGAATGCACTCCTCTGGACAAAGCAGGAGTTAACAGCTTTCGACCAATAGTAACAGTTCTACTTACAAGTTAAGTAATTACAAAATATATATACATTGACTTTACACTTTACAGTCTTCAAACAAATCTATTCAACAACAATCTCATGAACACATTTTCTTATATGAACATGATAAGGCACATAAAATAAAACACCTGATGAAAAATATACAATGTGAAAGAAATATAAACATAATATAGAAAGTATGAGAATGCAGGTTTTATGATGAAGGTGTCTGGGTGTATTTCAAGAATCTCTAGGCAGTCTAATTGTGACAAGCTCTGATGATTCTGCAAGGGAAGCTTCAATAAGAAAATGTAACGCTCTGAAAATAGATGAAAGAACATACCACAAAAGTACATTTGGCAAGACTAAGGTAATTCAAGTAAAATGCCATAAAGTCACAGGGGGTGTTTAAAAGGTCAACAGAGACAGAATGTGATAAAAAAGCCCACTGAAAATCATCCTTAACTGTAAGGAAGTTCTCAACATCAGAATTATAACCAATATGAGACATAATGACATAGATTATTACTAAACCTCAAACAAATAAACAACCTGTGATGAGAACCACGAAATGTCAAAACATCGGTTTTTAAATATTGGTATGTAATGATGATCATGATTTACAAAATAAGGAAAATGCCTGAAACATTTTCCCCCCCAAACTTAAAATGTGTGTGTGTGTGTGTGTGTGTGTGTGTGTGTGTATATATATATATATATATATATAATAAGTACTATTAACTTAAACCACCTACTACGTTGTTACGTAAGAAAAAGTAAAAAATATTAGTTAGGTAAGTTAAAAAGTAAAAAAACTAATAGTATATATT
>NW_013665668.1:1224397-1231434 GCF_000517525.1 Limulus polyphemus | reverse complement strand
TTAGGTTTTAAGTTTAATTAGGTAAGTAGTAGTACTACTAGTATTACTAAAGTAAGAAAGTAAGTACTCGACAATTACCCTAACCTAAACTAATAGTGTGTGTGTGTGTGTGTGTGTGTGTATATATATATATATATATATATATATATATATATAAAAGTCATATTTAAAACACCTACAACTGGTTTCTGGAAAGAAAAAAAAATATATTAGGTGTTAAGAAAAAAAACAAATGATGATATTCTGAAACATGAAGAAAAAATCCAACATTCTGAAAAAGGTAATTAGAAAAACCTTTTGACAGAAATCTTATCAATGGTGTAGACTTTGATTTTATACCCCCAACCCATACACACAGAGTGACTCACATAAGATTAATACAGCTCAAAACAGCAATTATCAGTTGATTATGATACGAAATATTTAATATAAGAATATTGAATTTTTATCAACATTCATTTTACAAAGACAATTTGTTTTTGTTACAAAAATTATGATTCTGCTTCCAAATTAAAAAATAGCCCTGTTCATAAAAAATTGTACAAAAAAAAAGAGCATGGCACTATTTTTAACGTTATCTATTCATGTAAGAATACACTGAAGAGATACGTCTTATTTGTCTTTCTTAGGATTTTATGCTATAGCTTTTGCAATGCTGACCAAAATACACTGGGAACTGATGTTTTAGACAGCAATGTTATACCACTGCAAAATTAACTTTATGAACTAAAACTATCAAAGGTTAGGTTTCAATTATGCAGAAGCACTGCATGTATAAAAATAATAGTTACATCATATTTTGAGCTATTAATCTGTGAAAGTGCAAAGCACACTGCTAATTTGTGATTTTACACAAGTGATGAAGTTTTAAGTTCACACAAGCACAACTCACACTAACAGGATGGTGAAAAATATGATAACCAGTTCTAAACAAGTTTCACTACAAATCACAAACTTATTGAAATTTATGTGATACGCACACAGTGGTCATTTAAAATTACCAATTTTTCATGATGATTAAAGCAGACAATTTTAGTGATGTATTTCCTTCTGAAACCAGCTGAATGGGCCAAAATCCAATACTATGGCATTCTACAAGGTTAACGTTAAACACCAGTAATTTTGATACATATTTTTAATCATTCATTAAAAATCTGCAAGCATAAAATTTTTAGTGTTATCTTTCAAATAAAGCAGATAATTATTTTACCAAATTAAAATACAATTTCTAATTAAGCTTTTAAAGTAAGAGCATATGCCTATTGTTCAACTTTCGTTATCTTGAAATACAATAAGTCAATACTGACAGAAAATACTCTTTTTGATTAAAAACGTATCGGGTAGAAAGTGCAACAGGGTAATAATAAAGGTGCAAATATTATTATGCATAGCAAATTATGTTAATAGACTATTATTTGAAAGTAAAAATACCATTTAATTACAACTAATTCTACACATTCAAGGTAAATATTTCAAAAGACACTTACCCTTAGCCAGTGCTCTGGCTATATTCATGTATGTGGTGAGATTATCTGCCACTAAAATGACTAGAGAATGATGTTGTTGCAGCCTGTTGATGACTTCATGGCGATAAAACATTTGAGGTAAGCGCTGAGCATGGTTACAGTTGGGGGGAGCCTCGGAATACAAGCAACAGATTTCCCGTATTTGCTTCAATGCTGGTATAACCCATCGATCTGCCCTTAATTCTTCTACACACCGGTCCAGCCAGTAAGTTTTCTGTGCATCTCTTTCCTGAGATTCATCACAAGAAAAGACATGAATTGTATGCTAAATATCTCATAGTTATCACTGAAACTTTCTAATATGTATTGTTGAAAATCAATATTCAACCGAACAAGGCAGACATTTATGTTTAATATATATGATTTTCTATAAAATGTTGAAACTAAAACTCGTGAATACCTAGTTATATTTGTAAGAATAATAATAATGATAATGAAAAACCATTTTCACTTTTTAACAGATATGAATAAAAGTATTAACATCTGCTACTTTCTATAATATAACATAAAATTACCACATGTAACATACTTCTTTTAATGAAATGTGCATCAGAATAATTTTCTTATATAGAATAATGAACAGTAAAATTACAACAAATGGGTTTCAGAAAAAAAAAGGCTTTCAATTGTGGTCTATTTTTAGAATGTTTATTCTTTGCCAACAGTAAGTGTAAAAAAAATTTCAGGACATCAGTTATAGTGATCTAGTTCCTAAAAGTTGAATGAAATATAACCAAGGAATAGTGTAAAACAAAATGTAATCACACACAAAATTCCAGAAAAGTCATAAAAGGGTCACACGAACCTAATTCTAATAAGTTAGCCTTGGTCTATTGCAAAAAAACTCTTAAATTATCATTAATAAATCATTTTGTTCCATAAGTAATAAGCTACACAATTTTTCATTATGCATAGTTCCATGCAATCTTATTGATTATGATTATTAAAACTAATTCAATACATTTTTTAATTAGTTTTGATACTTATTGAAGATTATTTTGCATTTTTAACATACTACATGGATTAATAACTAATCAAATCTTCTCTAAGCTAGCCAAAGTACAGAGATTTTTGAATCACCGACAAAAATAATGTTAAAAGTGACAGGGTAGGATATTCATAGCAGCAGTTGCTGCCATATTTCTCAAAATGGCTGTTGTGCTCTCAGAAAACCACTAAAATCCATGTCCACGATGGCCACCCTTTGGTATTCCTTTGTCCGTCGTGCCCTCACAATCTAAATTTGTACTGTGTACCACAGTAAAGGGAAAACTACTGGGGATTACAAACACTGGACTTACAACCTACAGAAACTACCTTGTTGCAAATAGTATATCACATAAAATGCATGTAGTAGAAGGAGTGAAGTTTTCACTTTGGTCGACAGTAAAATTTTCATGCAGTTTGTCGAGTCATACCATACAGCAGGCTCTTAGTAGTAGCAAGCAATTCAAATCAGTGCCCAAACAACAAACCTGCAGAACTTACACAAAGGTTCACAGCGACAGCAGTACATGACAATCAAAGTCAGCACATACATACATGAGCCAGAGTGAAGTGGGAAACTGCAAATACTCTTTGCATTAAACATGCTGAAAAACGAATGAGTTAAGAGGGAGAATACTGTGAAATTATTTTCTGTGGTGGCCAAGTGCCAGAAATTTGGTAAATATGGGTAAATAAGTAGTTGGGGTTGAATTTTGTTGGTAGAAATTAGGCCTTTAAACATCTCCTCCTCCCAGGGATTTTGTCTGATCATTGTCAAAGACAAATAAAGTAATAAATGGATAGAGGTGCATAAAATTTGTATACAATTCTTAGGTCAATGGTCATTTGGGGTGAGAGGGGGCAAAAGTTAGAAATGTTATAAAGCACTTGTTCTCTTTATGTGTAAGTCTGATCTTTATTAAAGTTGGATAAATTAGTAAGTGGATAGAAATGGCTGAAAGTTGTTCATGATTTTTAAGGTCACCAGAGGTCACATTCTGGAAACCTTTGTTCTTTGTCATTCTCTTGAGGTAACACCTGGTTTCTCTATGGATTTTGTTTGACCCTTTTCAAAGTTATACAAATTAATAAGTGGAGAGATGTGCCTAAAAGTTGTATACGATTTTCAGGTCAAACATCATTTAAAGTCAAGAGGGGGCAAAAACTAAGAATCTTATTAATGTCACAATGCATTTGAGATCAGCATGATACCACTTTTTTTTTCATTGTTAAAGCTCATACTGTTACTTCATAGGTCTCACTGGTTAAAGTTAATACTTACCTACCTAATAAATATAATATGGAAGGATAGGCCAGCTTCCCAAGCCCCAGTGAAAAACATTAATGCCATATTTACTAAACTAATTGGAAAATTTATTTATATTCTGTTAACATAAATGTGTATTGTGACCTTAGTGCCCTTCAGGGAATTTTATTTTGGTTTTGGTGCCCTTGAAAATCATGAATTATTTAGCCTGCAGTGATGGTACTCAACTAATGATTAATTACTTTTAGTTTTCTGGTATAGAAATTTCATAACTTTTAAATCCATAATATAAAAACAATGTTTTACATCAAATTTTAAAGCTTAGATTAATAATTAAAACCAATACTTTTGTTTAAAAGGAAAAGAAACATATAAAAAGTAATATTAGTAATTAACAGATGATGATTTGGTAGTTCTCATTTCACAATTACCTGTGAACAGCTATAATCAAGGATCTTCACGTGAGCAGTTAGTGCTTGATCCATAATATCCGTGGGTACATCATCACTGTGGGCAAGGTTCCATAAAAGATTAAGAACCTGTAGAAACATCAAAAATAGCATACAGCAGTTTTAATGATTGTTAAAACATATTTAAGACACTCATAGGCCAAAAAGTAATAAAGGCAAAAAACAACAACAACAATGTATCACAGGTAGTGTTGTATTTATTTTAAAAAAAAAGGTCCTTTTCTATTTCTGCTTGTTTACTCAAGGGTATTTATACAGAAATCTTTAAACCTATTAAATTTATATATGTTTGTATTATTTATGGAGCATAGTATATTTTTTAAGATACAGCACTAACATTATAAAATAAAGATCAGCATAATACAGTGCATGGAAGTCCAACAAGCTTTAATATACAGAGCATGTTTGTTACATATTTTAGTTTTTTTTATGTTGTTCAATTGCTGATGCGATATATAAAAATACCATGTGTTTTCTACCCTCTTATCTTAATATACTGTTTTTCTGAATTTTCAGTTACTTTGATATGCACAGCTTTTACAAAACACATAATCAAGAAAATCATTAAGTTGCTTTGATGCCAGTTGCCTTTGTTCTTTGTCATTCTCTTGAGGTAACACCTGGTTTCTCCATGGGAGGTATGGTTGTAATGATGTACATTTATTCAATGATGACAATAGCAATGTCCTCCAATGGTAGGTCAGGTGATGCTTCAAGGTTATAACCTCCCTTAAGTTTTAATGAGAATGACAATTCATGTAGGTAGCACCAGTCTAATATTTTCTTTGAAGTAAGACATGTTAAGTTTAAATGGTCTGGTATATGATAATAACTAATAAAGTGTGGAGAGAAAAATACCTTATGATACAGTAAAAGTGTGTGTCCAGTATCCTATTATTATATACTGTGTTTGTGTTATTAAATAAAGATTGTTCATTGTGTCCAGTCTCTTTATTTCATTTTCAAAAACTCAGCTACCTTCAGAGAAATACAGAACTATTCTGTAATAAATAAATTGCTGAATCTCCTCTTATTCAGCAAACATATCCTATCAACCTAAGAAAAATCTACCCTAATATTCCATCTTTAATAGATTCTGGTTTCCATTAATATCCTTGTACTAAACATTCAGTGTTTAAGTTCGAATGATTATCAATATCTCTTTCACCGTTTCATATTAATACATTCCTGTTCTTTGTTTACTACTTTTGTTTCAATACATTTGTAGAAACATCTGTTGGATATTTCCAAGACCAATAATTTATTGCCTTCAGTGACAATCCCTCTTAATAGCACAACTGATGCAATTAACTTTGGTGTTCTTTTAATTATAAGGCAGATCTTGAAATAAGATTGAAAATAATTATACCATATTTTGATTAGGAACAGAAAAAAAAAGTACTTTTGTAGGAAAATCCCTTTAATAATATAACAAATTCATCTTGATGCTACTTTGCAAACTCATCTACCTTCACCTGTAATGTTGATTTTTAAAGTATAAATACATATGCACTGTGTCTTCTAGCAATTATCTTAACAATCAATGGGGTACCACTCAATAACTGAAACATCCAAATAACAACCACTTTTATATCTTAAGTTACTTAAGTGACTACAGTAAAATGACAAAATAAAATTATCATGGTCAGTAATAGCTTAACTGGCACCCTGCGCATAAATTAAGGCTATGCCCCTACTCATACTAGAACCCCTGAGAGTTTGCCAACTTAGGCAATCACCTTTGTTGTCTATCCTTAACACTGGACCTGAACAAATATTATCAGGTTTCAGCTCTTGACATTCAGTCATAGTATGCTTTACAGTTGTAGTTTAAAACTTACTAAACTACTATGTCCTTTTTGTAAAGTTTTAAATTACCATGATCCCATTCAGTCATACACTTTGTACAAGCTTGTGAACACAGCTCTTACATCAATTTTGTTCAATAAAAATTGCATCCATGATTTTGCTTACAGCACAGGGAAGGTTCAAACTTTAGCTACAATAGATCATTGTGTTCTTGCATTTTCTAGTGACAAAATGTTTAACTTTCTTCACTACCTTTGATGCATGAAGGGTAGCTGGTTATGGAATAAGTCACATTTCTTTTCACTGCTGGAATCATGCCTTAGCTTTACTGATATGATCTAATATTAAATAAATCCTTTTCTTTGAAATATGAATTTTGTAACATGTATGCTTTTACAATCATGATATAAGAGAACTTTATGTTGAAAACACCTGTAATCCTCCCAGAAACAGTCACTTTTAAGCACCATCTGTACTTGCAAATCACTACGTTTCAACTGAATGATAACAAAAGGGTCAGATTATTAACTCTTTTAGCAAGTAACCATTTTGTGCTTGTTATAGTTTTCATGCTATAACTTTTAAATTAGTAAGCATACATTAACAACATTTGGTAGATTATCAATAAACAATACAATGCTTTCATATGAAAAATACAATTTTTTTTATTAAGTCTTAAGGTTTGTAAAGCAATGTTTTTCTCATGACTTTTTTTTTTCTTTTCACATTTTAAGATTAAAATTCTTTTGTGCATCAGAAAATTTTGAAATTTCACATGTGAAATCTTTATAATATCCAGATACGTATCAAATATTTCTTAAGAAAAAACTATATTTTATCTGTTATTTTCAGTAACGAATCTCTGTACAGGTTTGGTCAATTTGACTGATCTCATAACCACCTTAAAAAAATTAGGAAATAAATATCAATTATGCCTTTTTCATTCTAGAATGAACACAAATTATAACATGAAAACAT
>NW_013665668.1:1217519-1223660 GCF_000517525.1 Limulus polyphemus | reverse complement strand
TTTAGGTTTTAAATATACATTTGAATAACCAAAAAATCATAAATTACTATATTGATACCACAGAATTCAATTATAGCTTATCAATTTTAGTAACAAAACTGTGTTTGGGTCTAAACATATGAAATTTTGAGCAGATTGAAGACTCGACTTACCTCTATGCCGTCTTATATTGAAAGAAAGATATAACGACTTTATATTTGAAAATGTCTGAGAAAGCCACTAGGGGACATTCTGAGCTTTTGATTGGTTATTCATGTCATATATATAAAAGTAAGTGTATATAAGGGAGCATTTCCAAAAATGGAAAGAGGTGGGTGGGGTGCCACGGTGTTTGATTTATTACGAGTAATATCTTAGCAAATAGAAAAGATAAAATGTTCTTATTTTATATTCTAGCTTGTCAATATCAGTAATTTTAGTTCCTAATTCGCACAAAACTATAGACTCAGTGTTTTGACATCACAAATATCTAATTTGACCAGTGCTGCATTCAACATACCACATGTCACACAAAAATCGATATTTATCTGTGTTTTTTAATATTTACTTTTAAAATTAAATAATGTATAATACTAAGATTTGAATTATAATCTACAGTTTGATACTAAACTTATTTACATAAATTTATGAAATAGTAGTTCAATAAAATTTTGAATGCAAGTCAACAAACGCGATGACATGACCTTCCACCCGTGACCCATATGTAAAGGGTTAACATATATAGTCATAAGGCCAGCCAGGGGCAAAGTGAATGGATGTGTAAAATGTCACCACAGATTGTGAAAACTTCCAAAGTATGAAGTCATTACTAATTCATGTTTATTTTTAGGTGTTCAAACCATAGAAATACCCAAGGTGTACACTAGCATGCCATACCTTGTGAGCCATAAGCCCATCTTTGTCATCTTCCGCTAACCTTCGGATCAGCTCTAAAAGTTTTTCTCTTTGTTTTTTAGTGGCATTGGTCCAGCTTGCCTGAAAGAGTGTAGGTGATAATGTTTTCTAAAACAATTTTAACAAAAAATACATGCCTTTTTTTCATGAGATCATTCTACTGATATGAATAACAACTTGATCTATAAACCTTAAGTGTTCAGAAAATTTAATAATGTGAATTGTAACACTGTTGTAAGAAATCAGTAATGTTCAATTTGCCATGTCATGGCCTTATTTTTATTTTGCATTTGCCCACATTCTAGAACCTTACTTAGGAAGAAAAAAAACGATACCCTGCATAATTACAAGCAGAATGATGTTTACAATGTGTTTTTAGGCTGAGATGAAAGCAAACTATAAATTTTCAACTGTTAGAAATTTAAAGCCTAAATAGCTTTTAGATTGACTTTAGCATATGTTAATTACATTAATTTTCTTGATTCATGGGTGTAATTGGATTGTTTTTATAATAGTTACTTGATACTGTAAATTATATTTAAGCAACTGTTTTATAAACAGAAACAGTAATTAGTTTAACAGTTAAATAGGCTCTCACTCTGAACCAAATGTCATAAACAGTATGGAACTTCACAAAATTTAACTTAGAAAAGTAGTTTATATGGTTGAAAATGATCAACTATATACATTTAAGTATTAATATTTTACACAAGCATTGCACATATACTGTATGTATTAACCTGTATCCATAAATTTCTAAATATTTTATAAACATACATACAAGGTAAAGAATAATGTGAAATTCTTACTCTGAAACATTCAAATAAATGGTCTAGTTGTTCCAAAGTAAAATCCCAAGCAAGTTTAGCTAGAAGATCATGAACATTCTTCACAATAGCTTCATGTTTTCCTGCTTGAGCAGCCCAGATATCATCCAGATCTTCCAAGGTCAATGCCTTTTCTTTTATGATAAATCTTATGATTTTTTCTAGCTTCTCCACGTACTAAAAACAGATAAGTACATTGAATACCAAACCTTTTAAAAGAAGATACTATAAATCAGGGCTGTTCAACTGGTGGCCTGCGGGCTGCATCCAGCCTGTGGTAAGGCTTCATCCAACCCAAGATCATTGAAAGGATCACTTAAAGTTTGTAAAATAAAAAAACATCACTTGTTTCACATTTTAAGGAAAGCAAAGTGTTGTTTATATATTATTTGCATTATATGGTGGACAAATATTATATGTTCTAGAATTCAATTATAATTATAAAAAATAGAATTCTTGATTATTTTATTACAAGTAACAGCTTTTATAGTACGGAAGAACATTTTTAAAACAGGTATGATGTTTTGATCACTGGTGTGATCATTCACAAGTACACAAATTTTAACATACACCCATGTACTTGAGAATGATCTCATCAATGTTCGAAACTTCATATCTGTTTCAAAAAGATTCTCACTTACTGTAAAAGCTGTAACTTGTAATAAAATACTTCTTCTAGTCAGTAAGTAAACTCAAAACAAAACTAAGAATTCTAGATTGTTAATTAGCATTCTGGCCCACAAGTGGATTTGCCAAGTTGACCCCCCCCCCTCCCCAATGGTTTGAAGTTGGACAGCCCTGTTATAAACATACACTTATATATTAACAAGATAAGTATTTTTAAGACTCAATAAGTAAACCTGCATTGTTCACAATAACCTGCACAGGCCTGAAAACCTGTAGACATTGAAGTTTGAACATTGCATACATATTAATTAAAACAACCACATTTTCTCACAAAATCGATTAAACTTCTTATGTCAATAATCTGTTTTCATCATTCCACACAAAGTTTTATTTCAGAGTTAAACATATTGGACATACTCTAATATTTTGTAAAGCATTCAAACACAGTAAAAGTGGAATACAATATATAAAACAAATATGTATGAGATAAGTATTAATCTTTTGTGTATGACAGGGTTCAAAAGTACACATCATGACCTTTTTTCCAGTTACATTCAAAATTTAACTAAATAATTTTATTATAAATGTATGTCAATAAACTTGACATAAAATAGTTTATAATTCAAAGTTTTATTTTATCTAAGTTTTACTTTCTTAATTTCAAAAGGAAGTATTTAAATAAATTATTAATCTTGACTTCTATGTGTGTCATGTGATGCATCTCCACTCTGATTCTTTTATTTTTGGTTTTCTCCATTCCGTTCTAAGAGAAACTCAAACTGTACCTACTGACAGGTCATAATATAACTACCATAGAGGTCCCTCCCACCTTGTCATAGCTTTGAACAAGTTTAACTATATCATGTATCCTTCTTTTAAAAACATGTTTATAACCAACAAAAAGAGAATTGTGTCCCCAACAAGAACCTACTATTAAAATATTATTCCTTTTTAGGCACACATTTGTAGACAGTTTGCCTAGGATTGTTGAGCCTCCATCAGCTAACAAATATTTTTAACCTATCCTTAGCTTAGTCAGAAAGTTGTTAAATGATAGCAGTTTTAGGCAATTCAATATTTCATATTCTAAATTTGATATTTGAAATAAACATTTAAAATATTTAAAATTACCAACATTATATAAAGTAGGCTTACATTGCTTCTTCCACCAGTAGCAAAAAGCAAGAGTCCAGATAAGTACTAAATTTCTTGCTTTGATGTAAATTTTTATTCATTGTTATAAAAGTAACTAAAATGTATGAAGTAGAAACTCATTAGGTTAGATGAGAAAACTGAAATGAAACAAAAATAAAATTAATTTGTCATGACAATCAATATTCTAGCATGCTATGTGCATGAGGCATGTTTGTAATTCATTCGTTTTGTGCTTGTGATTCAATCATTTGTATAAACCTATCTGGCTGTGATAAATAGTTTATGGTGTACTCTGAGAGAGTCTGGGTGCAGCTGTACAGCAATAAAACTAAATGAACACAGAACTAAGTAATCTATTAGCTTTAGCTGTAAGAATAAATAGCATGTCTAACTATCTATTACAATATGCAGTCAATCGTTATCGAGGGATTTAAACTTTGTTCTGTCAATTAAAATCTCTTAAATTTTGGAGACATAATCAGATCTGTTTAAAATGATGACAACTGTACCTATATCTGGCCATATAAGAACAACATTTCGATTACTGGCAAGTTATCTTATGGCAGAAAACTCAATCTGTGTAATAGAAGAAGGTTTCGATCCCTTAAAAAACCTTTGATACAGAGATGAGAAGACTGAGAATCTATTTAAATATTTCCTTTTAATTTAAAAAACTAAAACTTGTATAATATTAAAATTTGAATTATAAACTATGTTTTTATGTTAAGTTAATTGATATGCATTAATAATAAAGTTGTTTTATCAAATTTTGAATGTAACTCTGTAAAAGGTCATGACTTGTATTTTGACTCCTACCCATGCTCATAATTAACTTTTTTCATGGATTTACATACATTTTTGATATTCCTAATTTACTGAATGAACATTTCAAATTATATTTATTTAACTATATGAATCTGTAGCCATGTGGATAATACATATTTTGTAAAAAACAACAACAACCAAATTGTTTTACCACAAAATTAATAACAATTTTTACATTTCAGAAGTCTTAATGAATTTTGATTTTATCTAATCATCTGCTGTATTTTTGGAGTTCATAAACTGGAATTGTGGAGTAATTATTCATTTTCCATCCAGTTTAGTAAAATATAATATACCTGATTTGTATCTAAACTTTTCAGTAAATTCCTATCCTTACTATAATCCATGTCAAAATGCCAAAGAGAGAAAGTTTTATTCAAATGGTTCCATCAGAAAAATCATGTCTGACAACTTTTATTACGATAATCAAAATAAGAGATATCAAGAAGCAGATTGTTACGCAATAATGAAAGTGATACAAGTATATGATTGTGTTTATTTGAATAATAAGTGCCCTAATGAGTGGTATTAATGTGTTTCAGGTACCCTGATAGAGAACTAAAACCCTGCCCTGACAACTGGTCTGGGAACATCACTGAGCAAATGTAAATGAATTCAAAAAGCTTTCTCATGTTTTTAATGAAAAGTTTAATAAATTTTTTTATTAAGTCTTAAGGTTTGTAAAGCAATGTTTTTCTCATGCCTTTTTTTCACATTATCAATTCAGTTAAACTGTAGAAAAAATTCACCAAGATATAATTTAAATGTTTATTAAGAAATTGTTTGCATAATACAAGTCTCTTATCATTTAAAAAAAATCTTGTCAGTAAATCCTTGAACTTATCATAAGAACTATTTCTGAAGATATGTTGGTTTTGTTTAAAGCTAAACAAATGTTAACTTGCCTAACAAAAAAAGGTCAAACATTATTGAGACCCAGTTATGCATGATTTACACTGAAAAACTGGTTTCATTTTAAAGCTTATTAAGTCTTTCATCATGGGCTCGGTCCCTGGGAAGGACCTCATAACCATTTTGTGCTTGCTATAGTTTCCATGCTATAACTTTTAAATTAGTATGCATATGTTAACAAAATTTGGTAGATTATCAGTAAACAATACAATGCTTTCATACAAAAAATACCAATTTTTTTATTAAGTCTTAAGGTTTGTAAAGCAATGTTTTTCTCGTGCCTTTTTTTTCTTTTCGCATGTTGCCTATCTATCATTCAAAGTAATAGCTATTTTAAGATTAAAAATACTTTTATGCATCAGAAAATTTTGAAATTTCACATGTGAAATCTTTATAATATCCAGATAGTTATCAAACATTTCTTAAGAAAAAAACTTTATATTTTATCTGTTATTTTCAGTAATTAATCTGTGTACAGGTTCGGTAGATTTGACCATTATTGCAACCACTATAAAAAATTAGGAAATAAATATAAATTGTGCCTCTTTCATTCTAGAATGAACACAAATTATAACTAAATAGCTTAAATCTCATAACATTATACATTTATATATATCTATTATTTTTGTTATACTGACCTTTCAGTTGTGCCTGGCTAACAATACAGCAGTTACAATGATGCAGCGCACGTGCACTCATGTTACCGTATCAAATAACATAAAACTGACCTTTACAAAGTAACTTGTCTTGTCTGTGTTTTAGTAGACTAGTATTTTGTAAAATACGGTCACATTTTAATTATTATACATTATACATGTATATAGATTATTGCTATTCGGAAATAAGTTCTTTACTTATTTTACTTAAAACATAGAACAGTAAATAAAGAAGTAAAGCAAAC
>NW_013665668.1:1198574-1217509 GCF_000517525.1 Limulus polyphemus | reverse complement strand
AACATAGAACAGTAAATAAAGAAGTAAAGCAAAAAATTATCTCTTCTATTTATGACCTTTGTACTTGGTTACTGCTTTTTTTAGGTTTTATTTATACATTTGAATAACTAAGAAAGCATAAATTACTACATTAATACCATGGAATTCCACCATGTATTTTAGCCTTAAAAAATATGAAATTTGGAGCAGACTAAAGACACACCCTACTTCCTTGAAATATTGGTTCAAAAGAAAGAAATGGCATCCTAAGAAATTAAAATGGCTGAGAAAGCCACTAGGGGGACATTCTGAACTTCCAACTGGTTATTTATGTCATATATAGAAGTGTATATAAGTGAGCATTTCCAAAAATGGAATGAGGTGTGTGGGGTGCCATTGTGTGTGATTTATTACATGAGCAATATCTTAGCAAACTGAAAAGATAAGCAGCTCTTATTTTATATTCTAGCTTGTCAATATCGGTAATTTGAGTTTCTAATTCGTACAAAAACTATATACTTAGTATTTTGACTTCTCAAATATCTAATTTAAACCAGTCCTGCATTCAACATACCACGTGACACACAAAATCGATGTTTATCTGTGTTTTTTTAATATTTGCTTTTAAATTCAGAAATTGAGTAATATATAGTATCAAAATTTGAATTATGATTTACAGTTTGATACCAAAGTTATTGACATAACTTCATGAAATAGTAGTTTAATAAAATTTTGAATGGGAGTCAACAAACAAGATGATATGGCCTTTCACCCTTGACCCATCTCGAAAGGGTTAAACTAAATATTCAGTCTATTAGCAGCAGAAATAGAAATACTCTGGTGAAGAACAATTTATCTTGGTCAAACTAGACTAAAGAAATGAAACACTATTTAGCATATTTACATACCTGAGGTTGATGTAAGCTGTCTCTAAGTACAATTTGAAGAACCTTGTTCTCTTTAATCCATTCCTAAAAGAACAAGAAGATATAAGCTAGTACTACATGAAGTTTCTAAGCTAAACCTTAACAAAAAAATATTTAATAGGACATACAGATCATGACATCTTAGTAAAAACCATTTAGAGAATTCAACAATTTATGTAATCTGATGCTCAATGCAAGGTGTATTTCTAACCAAGCCAGAGAAGTAGGCAGAACATGTCCCTGGTGCTGGCTTTTTCCATGATAGTCCAAGGAATTGATACGGTCTAGGTCACATAATAGAATGAATATATATATATATATACCATAAGGCTACCTCAAGTGGTCTTGCGAAACACCCTATCTCACAGTAGGCACATAAAAAGTTAGGACAGGATGTATGAATGCTTTGCTTTCTGTTATCCTGGCTCGATGCAGATTTTTGGTAATTATACCCTGTAGGCAACACCAGCCACCTGATGGGATCTTTTGGAATGAAAAAGAGGTTCTGTAAGAGAAATAGTAAGTGTTCTTCTCAAACACAATGGGTGATTGAAGAATAGTGATCTGTGAAAGCTGAAAACCATCAGAAGAGAAAATAACCTAAGTGGTTGAAGTCAAAGGAAGAAAAGATCGGTCCAGAAAGAGGAAGAGATAAGTGTGGTGGAAGAGGAGCATCTATAAGAAAAGTATTGGAACAATAGTAACTGTAGGGGAGAAGTAGGAGGAAACAAGGCAGGAAATAATAACAGTATAAAAGTCAGGAAGTCAGCAGCTCAAATGGAGCATGTATGAGATTGTGCAAAACCTCATTAAGGTTTCAGTCAAGCAAAAAATGTGAAAAAATAATGCTACATTAATTAAAAGCCCAGCCTGATGGGCAACAGATTGGGCAGAGGGAGCATATCCTTCTGCCCAATCTGTAGGAGCAGAAATGGAAACACGCTCATAGAAGAGTGAGCAGGTCAAGCACATTGATGTGGAGTGAACTCTTGTTCAATGTCCATATATCTGAAGTCCTGCCTCAATCAGAGAGAGAAACATCAAAGGGAGAGATAGTCGGAAAGGTAGTAAGGGAATGCAGGAAGATGTACGAATGCAGTCTAGGAACCATGACAAGTCCTTGAGGAGAGGCTCACAAAAGAGGATAAAAGACCCCGAGAAAAGAAAAATGTGGGTCCGCAAGGTCAGTTGTAGGAGATACACAAAGGTATGCCCCAATGGAATGAGAAGTTTTAGGGAAGAAAGTTTCTTTAAAAGTGGAAGAAGCTCTCACACAGGAAGAGAATGGGAAGTGGAAAACCCAGTGACCAGATGTTATCATTTTCCTAATGTTAAAATGTATTTCCAAACATACTTACCTCTGCTGACACTTATAGCTATTTCTCGATCTTCATCTTTGCCATCTATACATCGTGTTTGCTTGCTCCAGTCTTTATACTCCACTCAACTGCCCTCGGCAATATCTGATTTGCAAAACTTTACACCATCCCTCACACACCCTCTATGCAGGTACTGCATATAAGCACTGTATGTCAACAATATAATCACTTTTTTTAGACTTACCCCATCCCAGTCACTAACATCGGCTCTTAGAAGGGAGGGTGAGTGTCAGCGGAGGTAAGTATGTTTGTAAATACATTTTCTGATTAGGATAATGATAACTTTGAAAACATACATACCTCCGCTGACACTTATAGCTAGAGTCCCACATTGAGAAGGTGGAGGGGCCAGTGAAGGCATTGTTCAAACAGAAAGCGTCTGCATAGAACAAAGGTGTACCATGAGGGGTAGTACCCAAGCAGGGAAAACTGCAATACATCCAGAACAGGTATGCACTACACCCAGAACTACAGAAAAGTGAAAAGGGTGGAATATTACACATTAAGTATGATGGGCCAGCTCCAACCACGCAGCCGAGGTTCCACAACTCGGGGCTGGATTTAAAGGATCATGGTACCAATATCTCCTGTTAGTGGCAAGGGCAGTTAAACTGCAAGTAAATATATATCTTTGTGATAGGATCCCCCATAAGCAGCCTTGGAATGATGCATTTCGAAAGAAAGCAACATCAAAATAGACAGTCCTTCTGATCAACTTGAATAAGTCCAAAAGGCTACATCCCAGGCTTGGACTGATGGGATCATATATGCCAAGGTCCAGAACTCATCCTGTCTGGATTTACAAACTTTTATTTTCACATTCCCACCAGATAGCTAAGCATCAAATCTGGACTGGTTTTATGAGGTTGGTCCTGCTCCTACTGACATCTGGAAAAACTTTCAGGGACCCCAAATTCACCCTCTTCTCCAAGAGTGGAGAAAACTCAACACTTTGAATGAAAATCCTCTGTCCACCACACCAGCAACTGGGAACTGGGTGTGGTAAGGACTCCCTAGCTCCACTAGAAGTAGTAGGGGGACATGTATGTGGTGGGGAGTCCTGAGGAACAGGTCTTTGGACACAGTGCAACAGGTGAATCATGTTCCCTAAGTTTTAAAAGCAAACCAATCTTGACTCATTCAGCTATAAGATCAGCAAGGACTGGCAAAATCCCCTTTAGCTTTACTCATGATAGTCCATGAGTAGCGGTCCATTGGATTTGTATTGTGAGATAATACTACCATCCAGAATTGCATCTAGATTGTCTTATGGAACACCTCATCTCGACAGAGCCTGTTGCAACCATGAACCAATATAAAGGTTGCTAGTGCAGAATTGAAAAAATACAAGCACACCTGACTGAGTGGGATCCAAAGTAAAGTAAAGATGGGGGGGGGGGGGGAATCCCACAGAAGAAGAAACTGCCAGATCATGAGGGTAATGAGATAGGCCCGCAAAATATCCCCCAGAGAAAAGTTCAGACGAGCTGACAATGACATTGATAGATGCTAAATCTGGTGAAAAGTGATGTGAATTATATTCCGATCTTCAACAGATAACCCCGAATAGGCTATAGGAATAAACTCCCGAAGTCCATTAAAGAATTGGTGATAAATTCAGGGACACTGCAGGATCCCACTAAATAAAAAACCAGTGCATAGGGCCCTGAAGAGTTCTGTACAAGCCACAGAACATTTAAGTGTTCCGACTGGACACAAAAAATCTGGGTATGATAGATTATAAAGATGAGAAATGCCTGGGAAAAGAATAGGAAAAAAATAATTTATTCCCTTCTCTGGCAGTAAGAGTGTTCAGTAGGAAGGATCTGTCTGGATAGAGCAAAAAAATAGGTGGTCATCCAAAGATCAGGTGTGAAGTGTCACTGAAGTAGAAGAAAAGATTCTATGGTGAAACGAGGAGGCTGTAGGAAGAGATTGAGTAGAGAAAGATTGATGATAAGAAGCCTATCTGTAGTGTTCTTGGTCACCAGAAAAAGATGAGAATAGAAACCTGGATGAATGGGATCGATCTTCTGAACGGGTAGACACCACTGGTGCCATCCTGACCTTCTGAAGATCCCCGAGAATAAGGATGGAACCGATTATGTAAACCAATAGGACGAAGTGTCGAAGGTGGGGGGCCACAGAACGCAAATGATCGATCCTCCAGAATTACCCGTTGGAGTAGAAGAGAGGCGAGCAGCCAATGATGATAAAGAGAAGTGCAAATGTGGTGTATAAAATCCTGCTTTGAAAGTTTCAGGAACTCCAACAAACTAGTAAGGCTGAAAACGGGGCAACTCCTGGAAATCACGAAGAGTATCACAATACAGTAGTAAGAGTTAAATGAATATGCGAAAATGGAGATCTGATAAGAGAGATAACAGGTTCTAACTTGGAATCCCATAGATCCAACTGTTGAGTGTCCAAATATACTACAGCCAGACAATGATAAGCCAGGACATGTTGTTTCGATAAACGAGGGGAGCAAGGCATAGCAATATTCTCTCGTAATTGCATTGCAAACATCCCAGCATACAAGGCACACAGGGGATAGGAGGAAGAACTAAGTAATCCCCCCCAAGATCTATCTGACAACAAAGCAGGGTAGACTCAAAAGCAAGGGGTGAATCAACAAAGCTTCACAAACTCACGTAACTAACTGCAGAAAAGAGGCAGAAGGTGGCCAATCAGATGAGCCCACAGTAGAGGCAGCTCTATTGAAAGAAGGAGCAGAAAACAGCGTCTAAATTCTCGCCAGTATATTCAACTCTGAACCCCTGGGGGGAAAAAACCCCGGGCCGCATGAAGAACTCCAACTCATCCCGAAGCAGGTCATGAACAGCCTCCACCAAGAGTGGAGTTGTTGTTATTGAACCGCAAAAGAAAACCAACGAAATATCAACATCGGGGAGAAAAAAATGCTTTATCAAGAAAATGTGATTATATTGTCGACATACAGTGCTTATATACAGTACCTGCATAGAGGGCGTGTGAGGACCAGTGTCAAGTTTGGAAAATTAGATATTGCCAAGGGCAGTCAAGTGGGGTATAAAGACTGTAGCAAGCAAACACAATGTTTAGATGGTAAAGATGAAGATCGAGAAATATCTAAGTGTCAACGAAGGTATGTATGTTTTGGAAGTGCCGTACCTCACAGTTGAAGATGAGAGTCCAAAGGTGGATAAAACGAGAGAGGAAGAAAATGCCCAAAATTAACAATGCCAAATGGGTGTGAGAAAGGGCTTATATCCCAATATAATGCCCCCACCCCCAACTGAGTAGTCATTGTAAAAGAAGGGAAGTAGGAATTGAGGAAACATCTGAGTGTGGGCTGACAAATATAAATAGTCAATGGAAAAGAACATCAGCTATGGGTCATAAATATAATAAGGGAAGAACCTCACAAAAGCAGCAGAAAATAAAACCAACAGCAGCAGAAAAGGTGGATACACAAAACCTCAAGTGTGTGAACAATCACTGACAAAAAGAGTGACAGATGAGACATTAGAGAGGAAAGCCTGGAATCTGGAATGGGAAGGTCAATAGGAAAGTTATCTAAATGAAGAATAGAAGTAATGGACACAGTCGAGAAAGTGGATGAAACCCTGGAAAGAGAATGAGGATTGAAGTAGTAGATCATTAGTCTAGGATACCAAGGAGAAAGAAAAGCCAGTGCAGACATCTGGTCGAGAAATGAAGTACACACAAAAAAAAAATTGATGTGTATAGAATAGGACACACCTGACTCGAAGTGTCCCAACTCCAGGAGAACAAAGAATGGAAGGATACAGCAGAACAATTGGCATAGGTCACACAGCGAAAGGAAAGAACATCCACAAAGGCCCACATGAAGCAGGAAGAAGTGCCTCAGATAAAAGGCAAAAGAAGGAGAGGGAGTACAGAGTAAAGAACAGTAGAGAGAAAAAGATGAAAATGTGAAATAGAAAGTAAGTGGCACAATCCCAAAGCTGGCCAGATAGACACTAATGAAAGGAAATGAAGAAAGGCTACAAACAGGACAAAAAGAGGTACTAAAGAGATGGGGACAAGAATTTTGGGCATGAGAAAGCAGCTACTAGAGAAAGGAAATTTTAATAACATGCAAAAAAGAAAACAAAATTTAAACCCAAGAAATAGGAGTCATGGAGTGAAAAACGAAAAGTAATAAAGGAAAAGATCATATTCGAAAATGAAATCCAGATAGAGAGAATGGAAGGTTAAGACTGTATCATGAATGGTAAGGAATTACTTAAAGCAAAACAGGTTAAAGACACAGTCTAACAGATCATTTTCGATTGAGGAGAAAGAAATGTGGCCAACATGATGGGAGTAGGAGGCCTAGGAAGCATGTTGTTGTAATCCACAACACATTGAACAATGGCTGCATTGACCCCAACAGCTGACGAGCCTCTTAACACCATAGAAGATTGAGACTTAAGTGTGAATCACTTAAATTTAAGGACTAAATAAAAATTACCATCATTTGGGAATTCATGATAAAAAAATTAATGCTTTTGAAACAGAAGCTAAAGAGAATGAATATAAAAATTTTGTTAATGATGCAAATCTCAATAACTTGAACACAGGCAATAATTTTGAACACTTCCATACAATATAATGCTAAGGAAAAGAATGAAGTACATAGAAGGAGTTACCGAGCATGGAGGTGTGTCACCCTCCTATTGGTTGAGGGTTTTTGTTACATGATGACATCATCATGCAATAGCGTATTTCATGAAATTAGGTGAGATTTGCCTCAAGGGTAGTGGCATGCAAATCTCTTTGGCATATGCACTGGGGAAGATAGCTGAACTGTGTGCGAAGGTGAATTATCATCTCTCGAATACATTTTATTCCATTGTATTCTTATTCATCCCATCATACTGAGCATTTCTGCTAACACTGCAATTTTTATAAGCACATAGTGCTGATATCTTTCTTAAAACCTAAAATGTATAATAATAACATAAAATTCTTTACATATAATGTTAATATCACATATCATGCACAAAGTAAACTACAATTCCTACTAAACTTACTGCCATTCTTTCTGCTGTAAGCCACTCTTCCTCCTCAATACCTGTATGGCGATGGGAATAATAAGACACACTAGCTATCACCTTGTTAACTTCATTAAGAGCATTCATTTTCCCATTAAAGGAGGAGATCTGTAACAACCTAAAAAAAGGATCAGTTGTAAATATCTTCTAATGTCAAAGGTTTCCTTCTTTTATACTTTACATTATCTTGAGTTATGCATGATATAGCAAATGATTTTTCAATATTCCTATTTTTAAAATTGTACAGAAATACAACAGACACAAAATTACAGAAAACAGAAATTGGTGTTTGTCAAGATATTAAAGACTATTTAGTTTTATATTATTGATTAATTTATTTTGAGTGAATATTTTATTATTGTTTAGTTTTTGTTATAATAAGAGTTAAAAGTAGACAATTGTTGGAAGTTGCGTTTATAATTCATTGATGTTGAGACTTCTTAATGCCGCAGAAGACATGATGTCAAGAACACAGAGATTTCTATAAGGCGGGCAGACGATTAAGTGATAAATATATAAATAGTGTGAGACAAGCAGAAACAGCAGACAGACAATAGCAGAAAAAAGTAAAGTTACAACAAGGAAAAGTTTGGCGTGAAGTTAACTTCCGTTGAAGTGATAGGCCTAACGATTGACATAGGCCTAAAATCTAATATGTTAGAGTAAGACTAACAGCATAAAAGGAGATAAGAAGAAGAATTTATTCCATCAACGTGTGGTTCTAAAGTAATTGAATCAGCCTGAGTGCACTTTGACAAAAGGAACAAAGGACATTTAGAAGAAAGAAGACCAAATGATAATGGTAATTAAAATGAGAGAAAGGAGAGGCTGGAAAGAGAGAATGAGAATACAAATTGAGAACGCAAAACTCACCCAAATGAAGAAAGAAGGACCCTAGAATGACAATGGAGTCAAGGCCAGCCAACCCAAGCTGCCCAAATTTGATGAACATAAAGATGACATGGATGTTTTCCTGGAGAGATATGAAAGATTTGTCCAAAGTTAGAACTGGGACAAAGGCAACTGGTCAATCTGTCTCAGCCCACTTCTCACAGGAAAAGGCCTACAAGTATATGCAGGTATGACATCAAAAGATGCCATGGATTATGACAAATTAAAAGTGGCTATACTGAAATGATATGAACTTATTGAAGAAGGATTTCGTCGTAAGTTCAGAGGAGTCAAACCCAACACTGGAGAAACTGTATTTCACTTTGTGGCATGTCTGCACTGATATTTCACCAGATGGACTGACATGGCCATGTGTGAAAATATTTTTGAGGGACTGGCTGACCTATTACTATGTGAACAGTTCATGACCATGTGTTCAACTGACATGTCACTGTTGTTAAAGGAGAGAGCACCAAAAAAAGTAGATGAGATGATCAAACTGCCAGAACAGTATATGGAAGCCCATGAAGGTAGTATAACTGGCAGGTCCAAGAATGTCCAGTTGAATTTGAAACCAGTAATGGCTGACCAGAAGCAGGAGTTTACCAAAGGTGACAGGAGGTTAACAGACAGAAGGTTTGTTATAAAATGGGACACATTGCAAAGGAGTGCAAGTCCATTATCAGCAAACAACAGCAGAAACCTCAACATAAATCAGCTGGAGCTATTTACCAAGACAGTGCTGGTAAGAAACAAGAAAAAGTGACTGGCACTATGGATGCTGATACCAGAAGAAAGAAAATAAAGACTACTTGTCAAATTCAATACAAGAAAGCCTGACTGATCAGTGCACGACTAACGGTTGGCTCAAGTTAGCAAACGGATCAACAGTGTCAATAGTGAAGGGAGCATGTGACAAATATCAAGAGGTGCCAACAAATCAGAATATGCCAATATGTGAAGACAAGAAAGTGAAGATTCTACAAGACACTGGGTGCAGTAGTGCAGCAGTGAGAACCAGTCTAGTATCCGATGATCAGATGACAGGTAAGGTAAGCCTGTGTGTGCTAATTGATGGGACAGTGAGAAAGTTTCCCATAGCAAAAATAAGGGTGGATACTCCATATCATGTAGGAGACCTTGAGGCCATGTGTATCAAGGAACCAATACATAACTTGGTGACAGGAAACATACGAGGTGGTAGAAATTTGGAGGAACTAGACAGAAGGAAGATTGATGAAGCATCTGCTGTCACAACCAGAGCTCAAGAAAAGAAAAGCAAACAAGACATCAAGCCCCTGCAAGTATCAAATGGTGACATCCTTAATTTAGGTTTTCAGGAACTGAAGGAAGCACAGAAGAAAGACCCTTCACTACAGAAACTTTGGGGATTTAGCCCGGGAGAAAGTCAAGCACAAAACAAAGGAGAAAGATACAGAATAGAGGACAGCCATGGAGTTCTATACCAAATCTATCAAGGCAGTTATACTGGGGAAGTTAAATAGATCATAGTACCAACAGAATACTAGACTCAATGGACAAAGTTGGCTAATGAATCAATTGTGGGAAGACACCTAGGAACAAAGAAAATGGCAGAAAGAATCACCAGTAACTTCTATTAGCCAGGAATCATCGGAGATGTGAGTAGATCCTGCAGGTCATGTGACATCTGCCAGAGGACAATACCTAGAGGGAAAGCAGCCAAACTGCCATTGGGGGAGATGCCTCTCATAGAAGAGCTATTTAGCAGAGTAGCTGTGGACTTGACTAAGCCACTAGCACCTGTGTCTGACAAGGGAAACCGGTATGTGCTCTGGCAAAGATAGAGACAGGGAGAGTAGCAGAAGCCCTCCTGGAGATATTTTACAAAGTAGGCTTTCAGAGAGAAATCCTGAGTGACAGAGGGACCCAGTTTACTTCAGAAGTGATGCAAGAAGTGTGCAGACTCATCAGCACTCTGCAACTCTTTACCACCCTGTACAATCCTAAATTTAATGGATTTTGTGAGAGAGTCAATGGAGTTTTAAAGAGCATGTTATGGAAGATGTGCCAAAAGAGACCACATGACTGGGACAGGTATTTGCGGGCAGTATTATTTGCCTATCGAGAAGTACCACAAGCAAGTACAGGATTTTCATCCTTCGAGTTACTGTATGGAAGAACAGTACGAGGTCCGATGCAAATACTGAAAGAGCTATGGACAGGAGAAGAAGATTCAGAAGTAAGGAACACATACCAGTATGCATTAGATCTCATCAACTGAATGGAAGAGACCTGTCAACTCACTCAACAGAGTTTGTATGCAGCTCAAGGTAGTCAGAAGCATTTCTATGACAAGAAGGCCAAGGATCGACATTTCAAGGTTGGACAAAAGGTCTTATGTCTGCTGCCCACAGACCACAACAATGGAAAGGACCTTTTGAAGTACAGGAAGTACTCAACAGAATGGACTCCAGTGTGAATGTGAACGGGAAGACCAAGATCTACCATGCAGATATGTTGAAGAAGTTTTGGGAGAGAAGAATACCTAATGGGTGCAGCTATTGATGTACAAATGGACACTGCAGGTGTGAATGTCATGGAAGTAGAATCTTAAGATTCATTACAACTTAATGATAATATACTTACTAAGCCTAAGAGCACTGAGTAGAGATGAGATGTACATAGGAAGAGGGGAAGGGAACAAAATCTACTGTGTCAGCATAAATATAGATAAGGAAACATGGACATCTCGGCAACACAAGTTCAAGATGAAGATGAGGGATCCTGTTAAGGAGAAGCCCAACTGGAGACCAAACGCTAGGAGAGACAGATAAAGGAACTGTGAACGTTAGTGTAGACTGTATGAGCAGACTTTGTGGATGAACTAATGGCAGTCTTTGTATATAGTAAAAAAAAAATATTGTAAATAATTATTTTGAAGTGGGGTTTATGTTATGATATAAAAGACTGTTTAGTTCAGATATTATTGATTAATTTATTTTGTGAATGAATAATTAATTATTGTGTAGTTTTTGTTATAATGAGAGTTAAAAGTAGACGATTGTTGGAAGTTGTGTTTATACTGATGTTGAGAGTATCAAACGTCGCATACAATACGTTGATGTAGAGTATATAAAGATTTCTAGAAGGCGGGCAGACAATTAAGTGATAAACATATAAATAGTGTGAGACAAGCAGAAATAGCACCCAAAAATAGCAGAAGAGAGTAGTGTTACAAGGAAAAGTTTGGAGTGAAGTTATCTACCATAAAAGTGATAGGCCAAACGATTGACATAGGCCTAACATCTAATATGTTAGAGTAAGACTAACAGTAGAAAAGAAGATAAGAAGAAGAATTTATTCTGTCAAATTGTCATTCTAAAGTAACTGAATCAGCCTGAGTGCACTTTGACAAAAGGAACAGAGAACATTTAGAAGAAAGAAGACCAAACGATTACAGTAACTCGCGCCACAATTGTAAGTGAATCATACACAGAATACTAGTAACAGAAAAGATAGTTTGGCTTGTCAACTGAAATTCTAAAGCAACTGAACAGACCTAAGTGGGCTTTTGAAAAGAAGAAGAGAACTATATATATAGTGTTTCTGATATACCTATAATCTCTATAGTGTGAAGAATTTGTTGTACACATGTTTAACTTGTTCCAAATATATATATATATATATTATTTTCAAAACAAGAAGTGCATGCTGTTTATTTATCATTGAATTTATCATCAAGTCACAGACACCTACTATAGAAGAATCCTAAGCCCAACAACAACACAGTATATATATTTATACTATTAAGAAGTACAAGTAAAAGCCTTTTTAAATGACAATTGGCAACCATACTATAACTACAAATTCTGACAGTATTGAATTTGAATTTGAACCAAAAGCTACAAACACAAAAATAAGCCATTTTGAAGTTTAAGATTTAAGCAAACCTCTTAAGTTCCAACTTGCTGTAAATATTCATTACGATTAAGATGAATATCTTTTCACACATTTCTTAGATGATTTATAAAACAGCACAAAACAAACTTCATTGAATTACTAAAATGTACAAATAACTTCTCTAAATGAGAAATTCCATGTCAGGTTACAAAACAGTTACATTAAGATATTCAGGGGATGCATTAAATTCCATGTCTTCAATAACCTCTTAGTTTCTGCAGAACTTGGACAGAAATGGTTTCCCACTCTGATTCATGTATAGCTTATTTTTCTGTTTATCAGTCAGTTAACTCTCTTGAGCACATCACAACCTTTTACAGATTAAAATTCAAAATTTAATTAAACTACTTTATTATCAATGTATGAATAAACTTGGCATCAAAACACAGTTGATAAACCAAATTTTAATATTACGTAAGTCTTGATTTCCTTATTTTATAAGGATATGTTTAAATCAATCCTCCACCTCCTCTAGTAGGAGAATCATGGTATTTGTTCTCTAGGTGTTTCCCCTTTCTCTAATTTATTTACCACCCATCTCTGAAGTACAGAATCTAACATAAGTTACTCATTCTTTATAATACAGATATTACTAAGGAGATGCCTACTTTTTGTAGCCTTCAATCTTCTTTGTTTATGGAGTCATAAACTAGAAAATCAGACCTACTCGCCCCACTCATCTGTCACATCTTCTCTTTCACAAATAGCCAATAATTCTCTTTGATGTTTAATATCATTTATAACCAATAGAAAAGCCATATTTTAATCTAGTAAATGACGTATAATGGTACATTGTTTTTAATATTGAGTATTGTCAATACTGTCTTCTGACTGGAAGTTTAACTTGTGATGTTCAGATCAAGGAGCTAAGGGAATTATTTTAAGCCCCTCTTGTCTTAGTTACGAAGCCAGTTAAATTAGAAAAGTTATAGGACATTGTTTGTTTGGTGCACGTTATTATTCTGTGTTTTTAGATGTCTCACTTAATTAAATAAAAATTATTTAGTGTACTAGTATAATTATTAGAAAAAGAACAGGCTTACATTTCATCTGCAACCAACAGCAGAAAAAGAAGAGATCAAATGTAAGTACTACATTTCTTGTTTTTCATGTATATTTTCTATTTATTGTTACAAAAGAAATTAAAATGTAAAAATCAGAAACTTTCGATTAAATTAGATAAGGTAATGAAAAACATGAATAATAATAACAAGCAGCTCAAGTTTTATGTTATTCAATACAGTAACATGAGCTACATGTTTGCCCAGTGATTTACAACTTGTATGGCAGGATTATTAGTTAGACATGATTAATAGATATGCACTGTTACAAGTCCTAAGCTATTTAGAATAAACAACTGTAGTTTTTTGGTCACAATCTGCAGTTATTATGGAAAGAAAAAAAGGTAACTTAGATTTAGTTCCTATTTATTTATGGTGGTTATAAGGACAGACAAATGAACCATGTTCATATAGAGTAAGTAACAGATAAAATATAAAGTTTTACTGAAGAAAAAATGTTTAATATTTATTGAGGAGGTTTTAGATTTTATATTTGTTTGTTTGTAATTAAAATTAAGCACAAAGATACACAATGGGCTATCTGTGCTCTGCCCACCACAGGTATCGAAACCCAGTTTCTAGCATTGTAAGTCTGCAGACATACCGCTGTGCCACTGGGGGGCTTAGATGTTATGCAAGTGAAATTTCAAACATTTTCTGATGAAAAAAAGTTATTTTAATCTTAACATTCACTCAAAGCAATCAACACACTGATTTTATATATTCATGTCAAATCTTTTGTAAAAATATTTAATTAAGAATCTGATGTTTTTGGATATGAAAAAAACTTGTAATGTTTATTGAAAGCTTGCTAAATTTTGTGAAGGTACACGTACCATATTACAAATTATAGTATGGAAACTCTGATGGTTACTTTGTTCTTACAAGGTTGGTCACAGAGATCGATCTCATACGGATAGGGTTGAGTTACTAAAGTATATTCATATTTGGGTGACTTGGGATCAAAGTTCACATACTACGACCTTTTATAAGTGCCATTCAACATAATATTATTTATTTAAGAGTTATCAGTTATTCATTTTACCCCACAATGTTGATTTAGGGACAGTTTGTGGTAATTACCAAACACAATATGTATAGTGATACTCAAAAAACTGTAGATATGCATTTTAGAGGTTCTAGAGGTTATGCAAGTACAATATGCAAACTGTACAATGGAAAAACGTATTTTTATCCTTCATATGAACATAACCTTGCATCCAACTTGTGAAGAGTTAGAATGATGTCATCAATTCACAGACATATCCTGAGTACAAATACTTCTGTAACACATCTGAATTTTTATGTACAACATACTTGTACATTTGGAATTATAGTCAACATCTTTTCTCCAATACAGGGTCAATCCAATGAACTGAACCCATTCATATTTCAAAATTTACCTAAAAATATACAAACTCCAACAACATCAATTCCTTATTGATCTACCGTAGTCTGGTGCATTTTTCTAAAGCATTTTATAATTTTTTTTTAACGTAATTTGTATTTTGTTTATCATTTAATAATTGCATTTGAAAAATAGTTATGTTTATAACTGAAAATATGGGCAAACTAAAGAAGTGCCTAAAACCTAAAAGTTAAGTAAAAATATCAGTTCTTTGTTCTACATGACACAATCTAATCATTTTCATTTTGTTATACAGATAGCACAGTGAACTACAATACCTTCTCAGTTAATATACAAAATAATATATATACTACTTGATTCGGTGTGTCAAGCTGCGTGAGAACCAAAAGTGAAATAAGTGATTTTTGACAATTGGAAGACTGCTCCAATGGGAAATGTAAAGTAAGAAATATATTTATTTAGTAAAAAACAAGATATACATACAAAACAAAACATACTATACTACATATAGCTTAAAACATGTAATACTTTCTCATTTATTCAATATTTTGCTTTTGATATGTAGATGCAACAGTTTGAGTTAAGCATAAATTAATAAGCGAATCCACTAATACTTCAATTTAAAGTCAAATATCTTTGTAAAAACTCAGTAACTATTATTTAATAAAAGCTATGTCTTCCATCAGACAGTAATTAAAGTATAAAATCTTAACATATCTTTTAATTAAATATAATGAAAGCAAAAAAAAAATACTTACTTTAATATCATTTTTAACCGAAATATTTCCAAGTTCTTCACAGTTTCTTCCTGATTAGGAACTCGTGATGACAAACATTTCAATGATTTTACTATTCCTGAAAGTGCATCATTTTTGGATTCATTTTTGGCTTCTTTTTTGAGTTCCTCATCAGTCAGGTTGTCCAAGAAAGCAGGAATTACTTCAACAATAGGCATAAAATATTTTTCAATGGTGTGTACCGTTAGCATTTCAAAGCAAAGTCCAAAAGGCCTGTATATGTAAAAACAAAACAAAAACAGTAACACCTAAATAAACACACACACAAACTGAACAGATAAATAGTACACTAATAATACATTTCCATATTAATTTCTTTAGTTTTGAATTATGGCAGACCTACTATTTACCACTGTCCCTAATTTTGAACTGACTACTAAAGAGAAGACAACCAACCACCAGCACCCTCCATCTGCTCTATTTCTAATCTTTTTTTCCAACAAATAATGGACTTTACCATGTCACTAAAATGACCTTATGGCTGAAAGGATGAACATGTTTGTGGCACTGGAGATCAAATCCACAAATCTCAATTAACGATGCAATTACCAGCTATACCACCCTAAAGACATTATAATGTGACAGATAAACCTTTGTAAAGAAAGTAGTCTAAAAGTTGGTGGTGGATGCTGTCAGCCAGTTGTTTCCTCTCTCTAGTCAGCAGTTTTGAATTACGTATGGTAGCAGAAAGTCATAGTAGCTTTGTCGTAACTCATAGAAATGTGTTCTTCTTCAGCTATATATCAACTGAACTCATACACGAGACAGCTAGTATTATTTCTGTTGGCATGACTTCATACATTGCATCCTGCTTATACACTAGTTACAAATGTGAGATAGTGGTCAAGTGGTCATTGGTTAATTAACTAGCCACAGTGATGGCTTTTGTTCATGTTTACTTTGTTTAAACTAAACAGCATTGTATCTTTATTCAATTATATTGCTTACTTATTACTTGCTACAAACATTACTTAGGTCTTAGGGCAGGTATGCAATGAAGGAGATGGCTTGGGGGCTCTCCCCTTAGCTATAAACTTTTAAAATGTAAGTAAAAAAAAGAAATATATATATATATATATATATACACATTGTTCCCATAACTTGGGCAGAATGAAATTCCCTGACTTTTCCCAGACCTTTTCCTGACCAAAATATGTTAGTGATAGTTTATCAAAATATGCACACAAAAAATTCACTTGCTTATGATATTACATGTCAATCACTTTTTAAGCAGCATAAACAACACTACATTTTGAATTTCAATACATGGAAGGTACATATTCACTGTTGTAAAATGAAATATTCTTTAACAAGTATTCATATTTCTATACTATATGTACCCTATCAACTGGGAGCTAATATGTCAAATATTCATTACAGCAATATTTTCTGATGTGCATAAGTGTACAAAACTTACATTTCCTAAACAAGTACTTCAGTAAGCTTATATTTCCAAGATCTATAAAACAATTGCACATGTGTTTTGAAATTATGGATATCAAGTTCATGAATATAAAAGTGCTGAAAACTTTGAATTAACATGGCCATATATTTGTGGATAACCATGTACCAAGTACGTTTTCTGGTTTATGCGAGATTTGTTCATTCGCAAGATTGCCATAATATTTATACTTACAAAAAACTAGGTTGTAGCTTCTAAAGTTGGATACAAGACACTCATGCACAGAATAAGACCTACTGATAAAATATTCACAATATTCATAGTTCCTTTATTCCTACCCCATCATGATGTACAATTATCCTAATAAAGACTACAATGACTGGCACAGACATGAATGTTACTGTAGGCAACAATTTTCATAATAGTGTCACAACACTCAATTGACTCAAGTATCAAATTTTCATTTTGTTCTTGCATAATGCTGCTTATTAAATAAAATAAAAATAGTTACTGACTAAAACCTTTAACAAAAGTACTCACATTATATTTGTTCTAAAAACACTAACAATTCGCCCATACTAGCATCACACAATTAATAATTAATATCTAGATATCAAGAGCATATCATTGTCTCATAGTACACAAAAACAAAACCAGAACTATTAATCCAATTCTTTCAAGCTGCACATGCACATTTTTTCCTTCAGCCTCCATTATTTCCTGTCTCTAGCATTTTGTGTTGGTAGACAAACAGTAAATTTTCCTAATACATTACTCAGAAATCCAATGCATTAAATTATAGATTATTAAATAAACATGATGTATTCAGTTATTCACTGCTCCAAATTTAACTGTTCCCATAAATATTCATGGATAACAAATAGCTCCATAATCTCAGAAATCCTTACATGTGTGATATTATTAGTTACTGTCAATGAAATATTGTATATTTCAATACTTTTCAATTTGATTTTCTTCCAAAATTGATTATCTCTACATTAATGATATTATACGTTGAATCATCCATATTTTGCTTTATACGAGTTTTCCTTAACTGTCATTGGTGATATTCTATTTGTCTGGGAGATATCAACTCCTACCCAAACTGAACTATGTATCATGACATTGTACTATAGGTAATGCTTAGTGATGTATATTTTGTTTTACAATGAATTAAAATTACTGACAGATTTTTCATATAATTATTATAGTTATTTTTAATAACTAATTGAATAAATGTACGTACAGATATGAAATAAAATATCACCAAAACTGTGAAGATTTGTTCTATCTTTAAACTGCCAGGCTTTACAGAAATAAACAAATTGTTCATTTTTGTTTTGAAACCTTTCAAATCTGTAAGATTCAAATACAGTGACATAATATATTGTATGTTCCGTATATAACTATTTTATTAATACACTAAAATTTGTAAGATAAAAAGAAATTATTTGACAGCCTATCTCTAAATATTAATTTATCAATAAGTGCTTTAGTTCTGTAGTAAAATGATAATATGTAACAGTTTTGTGAAGACAAAATGAAGCCTCGTCCAAAGCCCTAACACTCCATTTAAGTGGGAACCTAGCTATTGTTTACATAATATATTACAACTGCACTTCACAACAATTAATGGTAAACAAAAAGACTGATGTAGATAAAATAATGTTTATGCATAAAACATGCATACTGATGTGCTATATGCACCAAAAAGTAACCCTTATGCAATTTTTAGGTACTACTGATAATTTGTTTTTGTCATTTGTGTCCTAAAAGCATTACTGAATCACATGAAATTCACTGACTTTTCACATTTCTTTTTCCTGTAAAAGTAAATTTCCTGATGTTTTCCAGGCCTGTGGGGACCATTTATGTGCTAAGAAGAGTCATATTTACATAGCTCAGTATTTATCTTTACTCTGAACTACTTTAAAACAATGAGAAATACACTGTTTATGTATACATTATTTGCTCAATATCCATTATAATATGCACTGAAGGCATTTAGTGTTGTTTCAATTTTTAAAACTGTGTTTTAATGAATAACATAAATATTAATTTATTATCAACTATATACACAGCATGGTCACAAGTAAATAGACACCACCTTTTCAGAAAAAATTAAA
>NW_013665668.1:1196495-1197619 GCF_000517525.1 Limulus polyphemus | reverse complement strand
ATGATCTAGTACAGTAGGTTTTCTAATTTGAATTCTCAGCACACACTTGCATTTCTAAAGTTTCTAAAGTCTGTATTGTAAAATGTAAACATATTAATAAATTTGTAAGTTTGTCAGGCTGATGATAGATTGAGTAAAACAATTTTTTTTGTATTGCTATGATTTTAATATTTCTTTTAAAACTTTGATATTCATCTTACAAGTTATATTATTTTCTACAAAAAAGGTCATCCAGTATCATCATAAGTTTTCTTGCTAAATAGTAAACACTGTACTGTCTTTGTTTTTTAGGATTGAAGTGAATTTGTTTTCACTGGCAAATTATCAGTAAACATTACAATGCTTCCATATGCAAAATATAATTTTTTTTATTAAGTCTTAAGGTTTTTAAAGCAAGTTTTTCTCATGCCTTTTTTACTTTTCACATGTTGCCTATCTATCATTCAAAGTAATTTTCATCTTAGGATTAAAAATACTTTTATGCATCAGAAAATTTTCAAATTTCCGGTGCAAAATCTTTATAATGTCCAGATAGTTATCAACATTTCTTAAGAAAAAACTGTTATTTTCAGTAATTAATCTCTGTATGGGTTCGGTAGATTTGACTAATCTCGCAACCACCATAAAAAATTAGGAAATAAATATAAATTATGCCTCTTTCATTCTAGAACGAACACAAATTATAACATGAAAACATAAATGTTTAGACTAAATAGCTTAAATCTCATAACATTATACATTTATATATATTTATTATATTGACCTTTCATCTGTGCGTGACTAACAATACAGAAGTTACAATGATGCGGCTCATGTGCACTCAAGTTACCATATCAAACAACATTAAACTGACCTTTAGTCTGTACAAAGTAACTTGTCTTGTCTGTGTTTTAGCAGACTAGTATTTTGTAAAATACAGTCACATTTCAATTATTATACATTATACATGTGTGTATAGATTATTGCTATTTTGAAATAAGTTCTTTAACTTATTTTTCTTAAAATATAGAACAGTAAATAAAGAAGTAATGCAAACAATATCTCTTCCAGTTATGACCTTTGTACTCGGTTGCTGCTTGACGTAGGTTGCTAAGCCTTTAAACATTTTGCATGTGGAGGATATG
>NW_013665668.1:1181166-1195495 GCF_000517525.1 Limulus polyphemus | reverse complement strand
ATGTATTTTATTTTAAAGAAATATTCAATTTTGAGCAGACTAAAGACACGCCCTACCTCCTTGAAATCTTGGTTCAAGAGAAAGAAATGGAATCCTAAGAATTTAAAAAGCCACTAGGGGACATTCTGAGCTTCTGATTGGTTCTTCATGTCATTTATAAAAGTAAGTGTATATAAGGGAGTGTTTCCAAAAATGGAAAGAGGTGGGCAGGGTGCCACTGTGTTTGATTTATTATATGAGCAATATCATAGCAAATAGAAAAGACCTTCTTATTTTATATTCTAGCTTGTCAATATCAATAATTTGAGTTTTCAATTCATACAAGACTATAGACTTAGTATTTTGACTTCACAAACATCTAATTTGAACCAGTCCTGCATTCAACATACCACGTGACACACAAAAATTGCTGTTTATCTGTGTTTATTTAATATTTACTTTAAATTGTGTAATGTATAACACTAAAATTTGAATTATAATCTTCAGTTTGATACCAAACTTACTGACATAAATTCATGAAATAGTAGTTGAATAAAATTTTAAATGCGAATCAACAAAAGAGATGACATAGCCTTTCACCCATGACTCGTCTTGAAAGGGTTAATAACAAGGATTTTCAATGAAGAATTAGTTTATTTACTAATAAATATCCTAGATTTCTATAAGAATTCTATATTATTTTCTCAACATTACTGACTGCTTGGTAAAAAGGGAAGTTAAAATACTAGGGAAAACCTTTAACCCTCCCGACAGGGGTCTACCTATGGTCATGGGTCAAAGACCATATCATCACATTTGTAGACACACATTCAAAATTTTATTGAACTACTATTTTATGAATGTATGTCCATACTTTTGGTATCAAATTGTAAACTATAATTCAAATTTTAATATTATACAATAGTTAATTTCTTAATTTAAAAGTAAATATTTAAAAAAAAATCCTAAATATTGACCTTTGTGAGTCACGTGGTATGTTGAATGCAGCATTGCTTAAAATTAGATACTCAAATTACCAATATTTACAAGCTAGAATCTAAGGTAAGAACCTCCTATATTTTCTATTTTCTGAGATATTAATACATTTACTGAATCAACCAAGATGTCCCCACCCACCTCTTCCATTTTTTTGAAAATAGTTGCTTACATACACCTACTTCGCTCACTGACATGTGTATAACCAATCGAAAACTCAGAATGTCCCGTCGTGGTTTCCTCAGTCTCTGTGAAGTATTTGCTTGGGAAAAATCTTTCTTTTCATGGTAGATTCCAAGTGGTAAGGTAAGACATTCATGAGCTCCAAAAATTTTTTTTTTTTTTAGATCCAAATACAGCTTAGTTACAAGCTTGATAAATTATAGTGGAATTCTGCATTGATATAGTAATTTATGATTTTTCTTATTTCAAAATGCATACATAAAATCTCAAAAAATTATTTTGTTTTACATCCTCCATGTGTGAAATTTGATAAGGCTTAGCAACTTGTGACAATCAGTAAACTAGTTTGTAACTAGAAGAGATAATTGTTTTCTATGCTTCTTTATTTACTATTCTATGTTTTAAGAAAAATAACTGAAACTTAAAAACTTATTTGTAAATAGTAATAATATATATACATAATGTATGTAACTGAAATTTGACACAATACTGGTCCACTAGAACACAGCCAAGACAGGTCACTTTGAAAAGGACAGTTTTATGTTCTTGGATATGGTAACATGAGTGCACGTGCGCCGCATCATTGCAACTTCTGTAATGTTAGTCAGGCATGGCTGAAAGGTCAATAAAATAAAAATAACAAATATATATATAGATGTATTATGTTATGAGATTGAAGCTACTTAGAATAAACATTTGTGTTTTCGTGTTATCATTTGTAGTCATTCTAGAATAAAAAACATAATTTAAATCTATTTCATAATTTTTTATGGTGGTTTGAGGTCAGTCAAATCGACTAAACCCATACAGAGATACATTGGTGAAAATAACAGATAAAATATAAAGTTTTTTCTAAAAAATGTTTGACAATTATCTGAATGTTATAAAGATTTTGCATGTGAAATTTAAAAATTTTCTGATGCATAAGTGTTTTTTAATCTTAAAATCAAAATTACAGCCTAAGTATGTTAAGTTTAGTATTTTTCTGATTTGCAATCAATGTCACAAAATAATGTTGATTTCCATCAACAAAAATTCTTTTGTTTTCTGTAGTCAACAGTTAATCGTAAAAAATATACATATATCAAAATGCTTCTTTTCGAGAGTACATTACAGAAAAATTATTCATTTTTTGCAATCCCTAAAAGTTTATATAGATACTAACATCAATCTGCCATATGTGCTGAACGGTCAGTCCGCGAAAAAAAAAACTCATTAAGAACAAAAGTGTTCTTGTGTGTGGGGGAATTTCGTGAAAGAAACAGGACTTCCTTCATCAACTGATTGAAAGAAACATTTCAAAGATAGGAATGTATTTGAGTATATATTTAATGTTCTTTGATTCAGATATATATAATACATACATACACATATTTTTTTCACATCAGTATTATATACATGCATGATTTTATTGTTCTATGTCAAATAATTTAATTTGAAATTAATATCTCCCCTTTGACACTTCTTATGGAAATAACAACTGTCAAAAAGTGCTCACTTGGCTAGCAGTCTTTTTTTGCACTCAGTAAAATGACAAGAAATGGTAAAAAAATTTCCATAGCTACTTAATTAATTTGAACTCTACATTGTGCTAGAAGCACCCAATGCATCCAAACCCAAATACATTTGCAAACAATGCATTACAGTCAGTCTTTGTTTAAATACAAATGCAATGCAAATTTCCTTATTGAAATAACACATGGAATGACAAAAGATGGTTGTAAGTATCTCACTAGACAATCACACTACATATTGGATTGGGTTGCATGCACATTTTATATTTATTCATCACTGTTTTTAGGAAAATTACCAGTGAATTGTTTCTACGGGCATCTGCTAGTATGACAATTTAGTAATAAAAACATAATTTAATCCTAGATTGCTGTTCCTGATAACATCCATCATATCAAATGAAAAGTAGTTCAAAAATGTCTATAAAAAAAACAACCAAATAAGTTAGAAATATAAAATATCGGTCTCATGTGAGAATAATCAATTAATTAAATATAATCAATTACTTAGCCCGACAATTAACTGATTAGCAAATTCCATTAATTGCAAATATCTAGTTTCAAGCATATTATTTCTGTACTTTTTCTTCAATAAATCATACATTATCTTATATGATGAACACCGAGAACTGAAATATGTGTCATTCTTTCAATCTTACAGGGGTCAAAATTCAAAATATTTTACAGAATTGGGGATTTTGGCCTGCTAGTCTTCTACATTTAGACCAATCTAGATAAGACTTTTCACAAAGATACCTTGTTATAACCCCCACAGACTGAATAAGAAAGATTTAGTATATGTTCCTTTCTTTTGACTTATAGAAGTAAAAGGTAAACAAGCTTAAAGATATTGTCTGCATATGTAAATGTTACAAGTGGTTGTTGTGAATAATATCTTGACTCACATAATGCATGAAATTGCAAATACTATGCCCTATTCCAATGCCTCGATTACCGTTCTCTCTTGAAATCTACAGTATTCTAATCCTATTTGTTTGCAAATGTGAGCCTTTCTAATTTCATTCTCTTCACTGACTTTAGTTTAATCATAACACAACAAATCTGTCCACCACGCCTATCAGTCTTGTTCCAATTCACCTCCTGCTTTCTCCATAAATGTTAATTTTTACCTCAATACCACCATGCCTTGTCTCCCCCTCATCCTCTCTTCAACAAATCACAACCTGTGTCCTTCCAAATAATAGGTCCTTGAACACCACAGTTGCATAGAAGTTTGATTAATAACCTCTTCATTAGCTATTGCATTTATTTACTGCACTTAAGATGGTAACTACTTAGTTTAGAGCATACTATAATTCATTGAATTTGTCTTCTGAAGTTATATGGCTAAGTTCCTGATTGTATGTTGTAAGTGTATGGGTGGTTATGACTATTCAAAAGTCGAAAAAGTAACTTTATTCTCAACAGTGATACCTAAAACTGCATGTGTGCATGTTCTGTAATTTAAATTTTCAAAAACATTATTATTTTTAATACTCTCAGCTATTTCTCAAATTTATGAAAAAAATTTACTTAAAACATTTAAATAGTACTGCATGAACTTATTTTATTAACACTCACAATAAATTGCAGAAACACAAAACAAGTAAGGATAAATAAACAGCAGTTGCTATGAAAGTGTTCAAAATATTATATTTACAACCAGGTGTTGAATTAAAGGTTCAAGTTATCATATAGATATATAACAACACCCTGCTTGATTAAAATTCCCCACAAAGTAACCTGAAAAATTAGATGTGTACTATAAAGCAAATTTCACAAGAAGTTTTAACCCATATGGAACTAAATAAAATAAATTATATGGTTTTAGTGAATCAATGATTGAATTTCAAATTGTAGGTTTTGTTTGATTATTAAAAAAGAATAATTTAGTTTTTGCTATAACAAGAAAAAACGTGTTTAGTAGTGACATATTAGCTACATGAACTTGTTTATAGCATTTAGTATTATTAGATGTTTTACTGACAAGACTGTCTTTCTAGATGTAAGATTAGCAATGCAGAAGCTTACAACTATAATTTCAGTTTCTTAAGCTTTTAGTTTATGTTATATCAGACTGTTTACTTAGGTATGTTTGAGTAATGAATCTTTGTACATGTATTATAACAAACTATAATACACATGTGAAAATATAGTTTTTGAAAAATCAACACATATCTGGTTTAAAATAAAAATATAAAAAATTAAATTACTAACACTTACCTAATTAATGCTGCAATTACAGGAATTGAAAGTGCAGGCCCACTTTGAAATCGCTCTAAGAGAATGTTGAATCCATTTAAAACTCCAAACCTATTGATAAGATCAACCAACCAGCCCTAGATCAAAAGAGAGAGAGAGAGTGAAAAAAAGAGAACAACACACTTAAAGGATGTTTTCCATATACAAAGGATATTTTTCAAAACAATGCATGGATTAAAAGGATTAGTTGTCAACAGGGCCGGCACCAGACTATTTTGTACCCTAGGCAAGGCCAGCTACTTGTTATGTTTTTTCTTAAAACAACTAATTTGTATAAAACTGTGACCCTTAAAGATCAATACTGTGCTCCTCTTGAGGTCTGCGCCCTATGCGGCTGGCTAGTTGACCTAATGGTAGCACCGACCCTGGTTGTCAACCATGTGCAATTAGTAAGGAAAATTAACTGACAAATACTGTTTTCTAAATGTATGGATTGCACACACACACACACACACACACACACACACAAGCTCACAAAATTATGATAAACTTCATAATATTATTGAGTTAAAATGATACTATTACAATGCAAATCGTACATCACAAACTGGTATTACGAAGAAAATCAAAGTGAGATAAATTAATTTTGTATTTGGTACTTTTCATAAATTAAATATCTTATATGTCTATCAGAATCATTTTTAACTTACCTGAATTATGAACCTGGAAAACTAGTGTTGTGAAATGAGAATGCATTCGACAATAAAAATTGGATTGTTATACCTATCAGTTCAAACTTAACCATAGTCAATCTTACCTGACCTAAATTTCAAATTAAATATTACTATTTTACATATTCTTGTAAGTGTAATCAAAGTATGTGAAAGAACAATAATAATTCTTCCCAAAAACGTTTTTTCATTTAATTCAGTTCCTCCCTAATTCCACAAGAAACTTTTCACTAAAATATAAGAATTTCATATTGTTGTTGTTGTTACTGTTTTAATCCAAGGCTACACAATGGGCCACTTGCATTCTGTTCACCGAGAGGAATTGAAACCCAAATTTTGGTGTTGAAGTATGACATAACACTGACAAGATGACTTACTCTTGGAGTACGCACATCTGGAGGCCGTGCATATAGCTCCGTGTCTGAAAATTGTGATCCAGGAGGAACAGACTCTGAAGGTCTAGTGGCATTAAAGGTGTGGAATCTGATTGCCAAATGAAAAATAAAAAATTTTCATACATAATTACAAATAAAACTGTCATAAAGATCTAAAAACTTTCTGTGAAAAAAAAAAAAATACAATTTCCATCAGAAATAAGTATTATCATTTTAAAAGCTATTTATTCTCAGCTTAAAATGTTAGTGCATGTTAAAATATTGTATACAGTACATTTTTAGAACTGTTCCTTCTTTACATATTAAATTTAGAAAATTAAAAAAAGAATTATGTATTATCAGTCACTCTGTTAGTTTACAATTAATAGCACTTCCAAAATTTAAAATACCTTAACAGTACAGTATATTCCATGCAAATGTCTTCAAACATACGACAAATACAGGCTTACTTGTGTAATCCTGTCACTACGATGACTGTTTTTTCACTAAAGATTCAAAATTCATAAAGAAAACTTAAGAAATTATTTCTCATATATTAGTTTAATTTTTTTCCTTCTTAAGACTGATCCCAAACTAAATTTTTGTTGCTTCTTTTTAAGGTAACTTTTTTAACTTTATCTGCAAGAAGTTCTTCTATAGTAACCTTATTAAAATGGAGGTCACAAAACCTCAATTTCCTTGTATTAGAAAAGCTTGATAATAAGTATTTCAAAATTAATACTTTGAATACTAAGTATAAATAATAAAGTAAAAAAAAAGCATTTTTCATCATATTTATAGAATTTGTATAGACTTCTTTAAGACTGAAGTCAACTTCAATGTTTTTATGTTTGAAAATTGATTCACTTTTGAAATTATAAAAGATCCAAACTGACAAACCTATTGACAGCTTTAACCCTGTGAGTAAGGTTTGGTCAAAGTGTGCATGTCAAGACCTTTTACACAGTTACATAAAATACTTAATTAAACAGCTTTACTATCAATGTATGACAATCAACTTGGCATCAGAGCATCACTTATAATTCAAATGTTACATTATTTAATTTTTCATTTTGAAGGAAAATATTTAAACATTTCTAAATATTCATTTGTCTGTGTCCCATGATGCATCTGCACTCCAAATTCTCCCCTTCAGATTTTATAACTTCAATAGTACAGCTTTTATGGTGTATAACCAATTTGAAACAAACCATACCTACTTGCAAGCAAAAACATCATATTTGAACCTCATGTATTCTTGACATGCTGAGATATCAATAAATTTGATATAAATAAAACCACCAAAGAAGCCCCTCCCATCCCTCTATGTCTTTCAAGCACCAGGACAATTACATAATCAAGTGTACATAGCTGATGGAAATTATTATAACCAGTATAAAGAGCAGGTTCTCCTCTACATAAATCTTATGATCCTTTGTTTATCTTTGGCAATAAAAGATGGTATTTGAGAAGTGCTTGATTTGTGTTGAGAAAAGTTGTTACTCTGAGTAGTAAAAGAATCTTTTTAACCTATTTATAGCTTAGTTAAAAAGACAGAAAAATTATAGTAGTATTAAGACATTCTATTCTTGTGACTGATATCTGTGTTCTAAAATTCATATCTGAAAGGAGCATTAACTTTTATTTTGGACCACAAACAAAGAGAAAAAAAGTAGTGCTAGTAGTGTTATGCCTACAAGTGCAAAATGCACATAAATATATGGCCCAAATACATGCTGTGTACAAGAAAATTGCTAAAGTGACTCTGATGCAATTTATTGTTTTTCAATGGATGGGTAAACTGTTTTTGTGGTACAAACCAGGCAATAGAACTATAAAGTTTAAAAAAAACATGGAAAACTTTAACAGTTAAAATTGTGGAGATAAATAATTTTAAATTTTTGATACAATTATGCATTCAAGAAAGAAGAAAAAAATTCTTCTGTTCATTTTATTTCATATTCTTAAACTTTTGAGTTCACTTTACATTTATGACATCACTATAATTAATGTTAAGGTAGAGAAAATAAGAGAAAAAATATAAAGATTTATCAAAACAAAACTTTTGATATCCATTCAGGAGGTTCTAAAGGTTATACAAATGAAATATAAAAACTGTAAGATGAACATAAGTATTTTAACTCTTAACATGATCACATTTCACTCAGACTAATCAGGATCTGAGCCAGATTGACTCAGTAAAGGCTTTGTAAATTCACTAACAAATATTTAGTAGAAATACTTTCTTAAAAAATGTCTTTCATTCAAAGGACGTAAAATGTTTACTATAAATAAATTTTGTAAAGATACATACAGTAAATTCATATTTATAGTAAGCACCATAACATAAAGTTTCACAGATGCTCTAATACTGCACTTAAAGGGTTAATATATGCTATCAAAATTACAAATTATCCTCAAATTTTAGAGTAAAACTTTAACAGACTGCAACTGTTGCAACAACAAATAACAAAAGAGCTTCTAAAAACCAATAAGCACTAATGAAATGTACAAAACATTATAGAGATTCAAAAAACATCACCTACTTGCTGTTAGGATTAAGAGCCACAGCTAACATATCCAAGAGTGGAAACCAGTCCTGATTTAGCTTTGTGACACAAAGTTCTATCAGCCTTTCTGTGTTCTTCATTATGCACCTCTGAAGAAGAAAACTAAGTTAAGTTACAAAGAAAAAAATCCCAAAAGTATATCTTCACTTCAAGGTGGAGTGGAAGGTGGAATGATAAAATCTAAATACAAGAAAGACCCTAGTTGTACTTTTCAATTCAATGATTTTCAACTGTTCCAGTATTTCCATTTTAAGAAGCAACAGAGAACTAAATGTTTAATTATCAGTAGATAGTGCATTATTCCACAATCTGTTGTACTTAATTATTCTCCTATTGCTTTCAATACATAATCTTGTCAGATTTTATTTACTTACATTCTTGAATTTCACTAACAGTTCCAACACCCTTCTTTACAAATATAAACTTCCAATTAATATGCATAAACCTATCTGGTGTTACTTAAATTATCCTGGGTGGAAAATTAATTTTAGGTAGTATGAGAAAGCTTGTGTTCACTTAGTGCAATGTATCTATATAAATTATATTTTAATATTAAATCTGTAAATTTAACATGTTTCAATACTTTTATATGAGCACTAGCTCAAATTTCCACATTGAAATTGTTAAGTCACATAATATCAGTCTACTGAGATAAAAGAGGTTCAAACAGTATGAGTTCAACTATATTATAACTGCTACAAAGCTTCTTTAAAATTAAAATTGCTACAAATAATATTAAACTCAACCAACATCTGCTATAAATATTTAAGCAATTCAACTCAGATATATTCTTCACATCAAACACAAAAACTATACATTACAACTGATATTGAGTAGTTTGAATTTAATTATGAATAAAATAACTCAAGCTCTTATCACATAAAAAAATAAAAAATGATGCAAAGGCATGAACAAGTTTAGACATGCTCCAAACATATTTAACTAAAACAATAATCATTACCTGAATGGTAGTTCTATTAAAGTTTAAATAAGCAGAGATTATCAACAAAGAAAAAAAATTATGAAATTGAAGAATATTTCTGTTTTAATGTATAATTTTCTTATAATGTTACTTTATTCTTTACATGCTCTAGATCAGTTTAGAAATAATCTATCCAATGTTTCTGCAGGTTCAATACAATGGAGAAAGAGGTTGAACACGAAAGAACAAAGTTTTTAACCTTCAGCAAACTATTTAATAATATATAAAATAAGCAAGATTGAATCTGTGGAAAAGGACAAATAAAAAGCACTAACTTGTACAATTACAATCAAAATTTTTAATCACAATGAATTGACACCTGTACAATAATGAGCTCTGTTGAGCAGAGAGACCACAATTACCTACATAGCCAACAATTAACTAAGAATGATATTAACCAAAATACAAAGTCACTGACTACCGGTAATTTGGAATGATTGGCATCAAGTTGTTTCCTTATTAATGTGCTAACTGTAATTGTGTTTCATGAACTTAAAATTGAATAATAAGTAACTGAGATATTTTATGAATATCCCCATTATAAAATATTTACCATATTAAATGTTTATAGTGCTAAAACTTCAAAACAAATTAAAAATTGGGGAAGTAAAATTTTGGGCAGACAGAATTTGTTGGCATTTTATATTGTACTTAAAATATATAAATTTTCATCATTTGTTTCATGCTTAATAGTTATCAATTTGGTCCATAATTCAAGTTCCATACTAGTAGACAATATTCAACTCAGCAACAATTCAACTGTGTCACTGATAAATTAACAGTTCACTCACATGTATCTCAAATTTCCATCCACTCATTGCTTCATCTGTTAATATTTTTGTAAAAGATATTGTCAGACCATCTCTAAAGAATCTTTGGCAAGCTTCACTCCTGGTATCTAAACCTGTAAAGATTTAAACAAAACAAGAACAACAAAAACACATCATTATAAGCCACTTACATAAAATTTGATATACCTCTAAATGTTTCTAAAAGTCAAAGTTCAGTGTAACATTATTTTTGAAGACAGAAAATTGTACTAAAAGTCTTACATAAACAATTATAGGTTTCAACTGTAATTGGTACTACACTGAACAGTTTTTAATAATAAATTTCTTTTAAATGTGTGACTTTTTAATATTGCACAAGTTTTACTGTTATGCAGAATAATACTGAATCTAGTCCTTTCTTCCTAGTTAAGATTAAACAAAGAAGAGAATAAAATGCAAAATGCTTATTTTAACATAATTTTTTTCAATTGAAAAGTATATTTTGTGAGCTATGATACACTTTGTTTAGTATTTCTTCTTAGCACTATGAGAAAATGATCCAATAAATCCTACAATAGTTAACACTTTCCTAAACTGAAAATGTATTTCCAATAATACTTACCTCTTCTGACACTTACTACTCGACCACTGGGATTTCTTCTTTGCTCATCTAAGCATTAGTCTGATTTTTTCTCGCTTGCTCCAGTCTTTTATACCCTACTCAATTGCCCTTGGCAATATTTGTCTCATGATATTTTCCACCTATGTCAATGCACCCTTTATCCTTGTACTGTATATAAGCTCCTCATTCAAATAATTTTATCACTTTTTCAAGACTGATACCATCCCAGTCTCTAATACCTGCTCTTAGTGGGGAGGAAAGGTGGGAGAGTATCAGCGGAGGTAAGTATTATTGCAAATACATTTTCAATTTAGGAAAATGTTAACTTCCAAGACATACTTACTTCTGCTGCCACTTAAAACTAGAATCCTACATGGAAAAGGTGGAGGGGCCAGTGAGGGCACTATCCATACAGAAAGCATCTGCATAGATCATGGATATACCAAGAAAAGAGTGGTACCTGAGCGGGGGAACCGCACTACATCCAGAACAGGTATGCTCTTCACCCTGAACTTAGTTCCTGTATCAAGGGTAGAATTGTACATGAGTAATCATAACTATAGGCCAGTGCCAACCAGATAGCTGAGGTTCCACTACTTGGGGTTGGAATTAAAGGGTCTTGGTCCCTATATCCCATATTGGTGGCTAGGGCAATTGGACCGCAATGTTATATATAGATATACTTTTGATTGGACCCCAACCTGTAGCCATAGAGTGATGCATTCTGAACCACCAGAATCACGATGAGAAGGTAAGCAACACCTAGGCAGACAAACCTTCTCCTCCACTTGAAAAAGCCTGAAAGGCAACACCTCAGGCTCGGAATGATGGGATTGTGTATGCCTTACTTAACCAAAGGAACAGAACTCATCCAGTCTGGAATTATGAACATTCATTCTCACTCCCCAACCAAGTGAGCAAGGAGCCTTCCACTTGCCCCCAGAAGTATGGGGAGGACGTGGAATAACTGTGTTCAACCAAGGACCCAAGATGGGACCACTCCACATTTGGAATTACAAGGAAATAGTGGACCTCCTTCCACGAACTGATATTGATCAAAAAGAAAGGCTATGCACACCTCAACTGGATAGCCGAGTATCCAATCTGAACCAATATTATGAGTAGGCTGGCACCACACCTACTGATATACTGGAAAAAAAAAAACAGGGACCCAGGTAGGAGAGCCTCCAAATTCACCCTCTTCTCCTAGAGTGGAGGAATTCACTCTAACACCGTGGAGAAAAAACCTCTGTCTACCACCCCAGTGACTGGAAACCAGGTGTGGTAAGGACTCCCTAGTTCCAATAGTAAAATCTGAGGGGTAATGCACATTAGGGAGACCTGAGGAACAGTGCTCTAGAAACAATACAATAGGTGAATCAATTTCCCTAGATTTTTAAAAGCAAAATGACACTGATTTATTCAATCTGATGATCGGTAGGGACGAGCAGAATCCCATTTAGCTTCACTCATGATAGTCCATGAGTGGCAGTCCACCATAGTATGGTAATACCACCTGATGAGCTCCTAGGTGGTCTTATGGAACACCTCATTTCTACAGAGCCTGTTGCAACCAGTAGTAATTATAGTGAAACAGTGGTTGCTAGTGCAGAATTGGTTTGATAAAATCACACCTGCCTGGGCAACACTCGCCACAGAGTGGGATCCTTTGAAAACAAGATAAGGGACTCTGAAAGGTAGAAATAAAAATACTCACCCCTCTAGATAAGCAGAAATAGTTAAGATAGCCACAGAGGGTAGGCAAAAACCCTCAGATGAAGAGACTGCCAGATTAGGCAAATAATGTGAGATAAAGGCTTTGGGAGAGGTCCACGTAGTGACCTCCAGTGGGTAATTCAACTGGGGTGCTAAGGAGATAGAATAGAGAAATCTGATGAGATGTGACTAACAGAAGATACCTTGCCTTCAAAGAGAGTCCAGAATAAAGGTATAAGTGCAGGCAACAAAACTTCAAGACCCTCACTGAACATGACGAAGATCGAAATTTGATTGAACATAGAGAGAAAGGGTGAGCTGATGAATCGGAGAAAAGGATTGAACCCATTACCTGTCTGACAGTGTATTGGGAGAGAGAATGAGAAAGTGGTCTGTGGACAAACGCTTAAATCACTCTGATAGGTCAGCAGCTACGAAAAATAAACCTGCAGAGAAAGGGGATACATGGTATATAAGGGTCAGGTCACAATCCTGGATCTACCTGTTAGAAGCAGAAATCTGGGTGTAGCTGCCAATCTGATGTGATTAACAGGATCTGACAATGGGTTGTAACAAATCATATTTTGTTCCCAGGGTAACATATGAAGTGGAGAGAAGGTTGAGAGGAGTAATCCAATCCTGTCCAGATGGAAAGCAGCTGTTGCCAAGGCCCAAAGATGAGGTACTATAGACCAAATTGCCAGTAGTTGGATAATCCAATGAGAGGCCATCCCACCAATTAGAGTTGCAAAATGAGAGGCAATCCAACTGAACTTTGCGATGTAACATCTATTCTGTCGGGAGAATCTGTTTGGATTGAGACAATGGACCTGCTGCTACAGGTAACACCCATTGAACATGGCAAGATACAAGGGTGTTAACATAAGATTATTCCCCAGAAAGGAGGTCCAAAATTCGAAAATAAGGAGCCCTAGACCACATGCCTCTTTGATGAGAAACATAAGACACCAACACAGAATTGTCAGAGTGAAGTCTGATGATTTACCCCTTAAGAAGCCCAGATCATAAGATCTTGCCTGTTGAAGAGCAAGGATGAAAACACTGTGTAGGAAATCCTCGTCATCCGTACATACTCTGGAATTCCTGACTGTTAGTAAATGTACCACATTCCTGAAACAAGGCAATCATAAAGAGAATGGAACTCTGGATGAGATGGAAGAGGATCCCAATTTGTAGTAGCAAGATGTGTATGATCCATGGTCACTTAAAGACCAATAAAAGGATCATTTGTGTTCTCGTCCCAAAGGCATGAAGGATTTGAGTGATGCCCACATTCCCAGAAGGGAAAGAACCATCAATGCAGTGGGAGAAGAAGAGGTTAGTAAGAGTGTGGCATCCTATTCTATAGTATTAAACAGGATGGGAGATAGTTGAGCCCGACTGAGTGATGAGATGAAAAATAAAAAATACCCAGACTAATGATATATTGAATTGGAGCAAGAATAAATGTCGCAGTCCTAAAAGAGAAGCCTGCCTGGGTTGTATTTGAAAGTTGAAGCAGGATGTGATAGTCTAACAACTGACAAGATATTGCCAGTAGTAACCAGTCATCTATGGAATAGTGTGTGTGTGTGTGTGTGTGTGTGTGTGTGTGTGCGTGTGTGTGTGTGTGTGTGTGTGTGTGTGTGTGTAGTATAGTATGACTGAGTAGTAGAAGTAGGAACGACGAACG
>NW_013665668.1:1179120-1180842 GCF_000517525.1 Limulus polyphemus | reverse complement strand
AGTAAGTAAGACGGAGTGTGTAAGTAGTACGTTAACTAACTACTAACGAATAATTAGTCTACGTAGTAACGTAACGTACTATCTACTAGTAGTAGTAGTAGTGTGTGTGTGTGTGTGTGTGTGTGTGTGTGTGTGTGTGTGTGTGTGTGTGTGTGTGTGTGTGTGTGTGTGTACAGTATGATGGAATGAAGAGGACGAGAAAACTCGTATGATACAGCAGAACCCATGTTAAGCCTATGCAAGATTGAAGGAAAAAACCCATAACTGCAGTACCTAACCCTTGTGCACCACAAATGCTGATAGTGGTGGGACTTCACCTCTAAGGCAAAGTGTATATAGGAGCCACTATAACCAAGTTGGACATCTACAATCCCAGTAAAAAAATCAACACAGATTGACGAATGAATAACTTGTGAACCTTAGAGAATCTAGGTACTGATATGAACAAGGTAGATCAATGACTAGACACCAATCTCCTGTCTTCCTAGGCCCAACAACTAACAGGAATAAAAACTCTGAAGAACTTGCATGACACTCTCACTATCCCCAGACCAACCAGTCAGATAACCCTACGAGTTTGGGTGGATAACTGTGGGGAAGATATGAACTGAACAACTAACTATGACCCAAGGACCTACAGAACTTCTGGAACGATGGTTAAGATTACCACATGTCCAGAAATTCTTGGAATCAAGCCCCCCACAGTTCTTGAAGGAATACAATAATCATAGACACTGCTGGCTATCCAACTAAGCAGTGGAAATCTTGGATATAGACAAAATCTATTCCGACTAACAATGTAGCGAAGAGCTGATGTAGGGGATCAGTACTCACAAACAGGGGCGGAACTATGATCCCCCTGTAGGAGCCGATGAAATTCGAGACTCCAACAACAACTGGGAGGAAGGTAGAAGTCAGAAATTGAACCAACATTCATGTCAACAATGAATCCAACTCATCCTCAATGAAACTGGTGATCCTGAGAGTCTTCTAACAAAGTGAAGTGAAAAGAAACAAAATGTTGAAGTTGAATTGGAAGTTTGTAGACTTACTCTGTCCCATCAGGGGATATAGAACTATATAGAAGAACTACAAATTCTGCCTTAGAACACCAAAATTTGAGTAGCAGATATTATTTGAGAGTCAGAAAAATGCTTCAAACTCATGGTGGTAGGCAAAATCATGAAGTTCCGAACAACTTGTTGGATAAAGCCTAACTGTTCCTTCATGTAACTAAGAAGTAAACCTTCCAACATGAACCATAATTTCCATGTATGGACTAAAAATCTGCTCACAGATCTTTCAGCCATTAATTAAGTTGCAAGCTCAAAAGCAACTGGGAAAAAGCCCACAACATCACACACTCAAAGAACCAACAGAAGAAAAACAAGTCAAGGGCAGCTTATCCCAAGGTGGCTTCCTTTCATTTTTCATAGGTCATTTAAAGACTGTGGTAAAGTACGTTGTTTTGTCAGAGCAAAGTAACTGCAGGCCACCTGTCATGTCCACCCTAGAGAATCAAACCCCAGACCCCGGCAATGCGAGTCCATAAACTCACCACTGACCCACAAGGGGGCTGAAAATCCAACAGACTAAAAAGAAGGGACAGAAAAAAGTGAATCTAAACTCTCTCCAAAATGTCAAGGATTGTCCTCAAATGCAGCCTCAGAGCCCTCAGGAGTACCACCACAGATCCAAATATATGTCTCCATCTCACTACAA
>NW_013665668.1:1156433-1178707 GCF_000517525.1 Limulus polyphemus | reverse complement strand
AGAACAAAGAAAAAAGTTTCATCGAAATCAGTGCACCTGTTTCCCTGTGAAAAGTGAACAAAATCACGTCCAAAACCTCACCAAAGCAGGTTTTTGAGCGGCCGCCATTTTCTTTCCAAAAGGCGTATGACAGTTTCAAGTAGCCTATAATCTTCTTACACATCTATAAAACAAAGAAAAAGAGTTTCATAGAAAATGGTGCACTCGTTTTCCCGTGAAAAGCGAACAAAAACACATCCAAGAGCGTTACCAACAAACAGACAGAAATTGAGATAAGGCTTGTTTCGGCTTCTCTGGTGTATGAAACGTGAAGATATGCAAAAAGTACACTATTCTAAGCAATGTACAAACAAAACTCTTATTTTATTTATATAGATTACAAAATCAACTAGATAACACGATAATGTTCAAAGTATCTCCGAATGACCATAATACTGGAAAACCCGTTACTGATGGTTTGTCAAGAAAAAAGTGATAAAATTATCTGAAAGAAGTGCTTATATACAGTACCAGGATAGAGGGTGCATTGATGTAGGTGGAGAGTATGACAAGACAAATATCGCTAAGGGCAACTGAGTGAAGCATATAAGACTGGAGCAAGTGAGAATAAATCAGACTAATGCTTAGAAGGGCAAAGAAGAAACCCTGGTGGTCGAGTAATAGCCACAAGTGGCAGCGACGGTAAGTATATTTTGGAACTATCATTTTCTCTTCCATTTCTTTGTTGTCAGTTTTTTTTTCTGTTACAGGCAACATGTATGAATGATTTGGATTAGACAAATTACAATACAACAAAACAAAAAATCACATTAGAATTATTATTCACGAAAAAAAATTGATTACCAAAAAACTCCAAATGGATTAGCTGTTTATTTTTTTATTAATGTTGGAAAGTAGTCTGATATTGCTTTGCTCCTAAATTTTATATCAAACAATACAAAAACAATCATCATAATCATAAACACATTTTTTCTTTAATACTTATCATGTTATCCACACTTCAGTCATTTCTACAACAGTTAAAGTGATGAAGAATTACTTTATCATTTCAAATACATTCCAGTACTTGTAATAAAAAATACAGCCTCATGAAGAATTATAAGGAACAAAATGGTCATTATGTCTTATACCTCAGGCCAATATCATAGCCAATAAATGAATTAATACATACTGAATAACTCAAATGATGATAAAATCTAAAATATGTTTACACTTTACAACATTAAGCATGTGTACTCATCTACTAGCTTCATAGCAAATACAATTAAATAAAATATCAAACTAAGATGATGGTTTCAACTATAACAGTTGCAGCATCCTCGAATATAACAACGAAGGATACTGCTAGAAATCAAACTATTGCATTAGTAAAATAATTTTATGTTTATGTGTTAAAAGTTTTAAAGATGTGAAATGATAAATATTGAAAATGTACAAACTATGGAATCATACATGCACTATGAGCTGTGATATCTTGTATAACAATACATATAAAACTAAAACATCCATTTTGTCACAAAACACTAATCCTCATTCTATGGGCACTGAAAGATATAAAAAACAAAACCATCATTTGTTCTGTTTTAATTTACATAAAAGTGTAGTATGAAATCTTCCAACTGAGCCATCACTTGTGACATACACCGAAAGTATATTAATAAATATAAAGAGGTGTTACTTAAAATTAATGTCAGTAACAAATATACACTAAATTAAATAACACACACACACAGAAAAAAAAAGATTTCAAAGAAAGCAAATTAAGGAAAAAAATACATATGCATTCTGCCAGAAGAATATATAAGTACAAGTTACAAAAAGAAGGAATAACACTAAGCAATTTTATCAAATTTATGTTTCACACCTGCTACATTTATTAATATAAATGTCTGTGTGACCAAATTCTGGAAATTTTAAAGTACACTTTTATCATTAGCTTTATGCTCACTTATAATTTCTTTTTATTCATTATGTCTCTGCTTTTCTATTGTTTCTTCTTCTTCCAAACACTTTTCAATTGACTTCCATTTTTTCATTTCTTGGCAGATTGACTTGAAACGTGGTAGGTTTATACCTTGGTTCAACACACCGAGAAACATTATATTTTTTTGATGTTAGCCTTTTTTAAAGATTTGATAGGGTCAAAGGTCAAATAACCCAAAAATATATATTTGAACTCCTATGCAGTCATATTTACAGCAGTGAAGATAAATATTGGCCCAAAATTTTTCATGTACCCAACATACTGATATAAAAAAAAGTTGGATTTGTCCATTTTTAGTTTTCTTAGAGAGAGCAGTGCTCAGAAAAAATACAATATTTGGGTTTTTGACTATTTTACATGAGAATTAACACAAAGATGCTTTTCTATAGGTCCTACACAATTACAAATAAGAATGGTGAATTTGCTAATTTTTTTTAATTATTTGGTGTGTGTGTGGGGGGGGGGGATCAAGATGCTAAAAAAAAAGAATAATTTTAGGGTTTCAAAGCAATTACTCCATCATATTTCAGCAAAGTTACATGGGATTTGGTACAAACAATATTTCTTTATATGTCCCACACAAACACATACAAAAATGTGAGGTATACCCATTTTTTGTCATTTTAGGGAGGGTCAAAAGGTTGAATAAACCCATAATTTTTTAGGGGTTTTGATCAATTACTGAACCTTGTTTCAACCAATTTACATGGGATTTGGTACAAAGATACCTTCTTGCAGATCTCAAGCAGTGACATAGACAGTTTTTAATTTTTCTATCTTTTTTCAAAATTTTTATGGTGTCAAAATTAGCCATGTTGGGATTGTATAGCAGAGATATGTTGTATTTGCCTGCAAATGTGGCCTCTTTAATTTCTGTAGTGCAGTTTCTCTTCTTTTAAACTTCTGTAACAAGTTTCTTTATGAAAAATTTTACTAAAATAATCAGTTATACAGAGAAAAGATATATTCTTTCACTGAAAGAATCAAAATGTGAAACTTTGTCACTTCAAAATTTTTAGTTTTACTACTTCCTGTATTAATTAAAGAACTAACCTATTTAAAATTGGCACTGTAAAATACAACTGTATGGTAACTTATCTATATATATATAAAGATGAAATGTGTTTTTCCTTGCATCCTAACTCCTCCAAGCATATTAGGATACTCTCAACCAAAATTTGTAAACACTGTGAACTATGGGGGTCAAAATTGAACATAACCCTATTTCTATTTTGTAAAGCCTATTGGTTAATTACTCCCAGTCTATTGAATCAACCTCCAACAATTTTGACAGGTTGATGCTTTATACAATGTTGAATATTCTAAAGTGATTCAAGGGCAAAGTATGAAGGTTGCTAGATTGTTTCTTAAAAAACCATGGTAGATGGAGAGCACACTGCAAATGTTGTTTATGAAGAAGCTTTGTTATAATTTTAAAATTTTGAAATAAAGTTTATGTTCACGTTATTACTCTGAAATATATGGTTGCTGTTAAACTTGTATTGTTTTAATTATGTTTTAAACATTCCCCATCAGTTGATGGAAATTTCAGCTTGTCCATCATAATTTATAAAAATTTTACATACCTTTTTTACACAAGTCAATAGATGCATCTAAAAGTATTTCTAATTCTCCTTTTGGTAGCACAGGAACCACCCACCGAGGTCTGTTTATCATCTCATCTAGTCGAGCTAATTCAGCATGAGGAAAGTCTGGTTCCTGTCCCTCCAACAATTTATGGTTATCTGCATCTTGCTCTCCACTTGATTCAGTCTCTTCTGGAGGCTAAAAGTTGATAAAAATTGTTAACAAAAGTGCAAAATGGTCAAGTTAAAAAAGATGCAACAAATAATCTTTTTTAACAATATAACAGCAAGTAAGCTACATATATCACAGTGATGTTTAACAAGTAAAACATTTTTATATCCTACAAACTTTTAACTACAAATATTTTAAAATGCTCACAATATTTAAAAAACTACCTTATCTATTCATGTTGCATAATTGAAATAATCTACAATTAACAGCCATGGTGTGCTCACAGAAAATCTGAAGCATGCTGAAAGTCATTTTAACTGTTATTTGGACTGTTAAAAGTAGATTTACACTAAGATTCTTTCTGAAGTTATGTTATTTTAACATATCATGCATTTTTATTTTCTTGGAATATTATACTATTTATTCTGAATTTATCCTTTATCCTGTGTTATGTCCAGGTTTCACATAACACACAATAGAGACAGCCTTTAACCCACTGGCTGCTCATTCACCATATAGGGTATGGTCTGCCTCCAGCAGTCGAATGCGAGTGTGCTGTAAACAGTGAATGGTTCACAAAAATTCCATGCACATTTAAAGCAGCTGCAGTCAAAGGGTTAAGCTGATTTCATTCTAAATGCCTTTGTTTTTGTTAAGTTTCTAGTAAATAATACCTGTTCTGCATGGGAATATATTGCTGCAATAGTACACATAATACAAGTGTGTTAACAGCAGTGTCCTTCCATAGAAGTTCAGGTGATATCTAGAGGCCATGGCCTCATTTATGTCGTTTTGAGTAAATACATTTCTTGCAGAGTTTGGAATACTGGATTTAATCATTCTGGTACATGGATTCAACTTGAATAGTTAAATATAGTTGTTCCAGTAGAAGCAATCATCCTATGAAATTTGTAAAAGCAAGTACATACACACATTGTCCATGTTTTATATCAATCATAATAAAGATTGTTCCTTTCATGTTTCACTTTGTGTACAGTCTTTATTTCATTCATTTTCATGACTCTGAGATGGGGATGGTAACAAGCCATGGAGGGATGGGCTGATCATCGGACTCAGCAATATCATCCAATGTCAGACCCAATTCAGTCAACTGTGCCTGGATATAAAGGCCAAATGTAGGAATGGAAGACAGCCTATTTACAAAAAAGCACAGTCCATCAAGAAAAGAAGACACAACATGAGCTTTGCAGCATGTTACAAGGAAAGTTGAAAATGTCCAAAATGAAGTGGAAGTTCATAGGACTCAGAGTACAAACTTTGGACCAGAGAAGTGCAGAAAGCTCTTAATGATGTACAGGGTCCAACAATTTCAAGGCATAGTCTCTGACTGAACCATAGACCTTATATCCATAATCCAGCTTTGATAAAATGAGGGCACAACAGAAGTTCAGCATGGAACATCTATTCACTCACCAAGAAGTGGAAGAGAGGATGTTCATTCAATTGTAAACTTGACACAAAGCTGCTTAATGTATAGAATAAATGACAGTTTATGGTTGAGGAGAAGTTCTCAGAACTTTGCCTCAGCCACCTCAGGAACAATGGCACCACCCAGACAGAGTTCTGGATCAGGGTGCAATCCCTACCAGCAGCAAAAATGCACAAAAAAATATGTAATTTATTGAATGGCAGCTTCAGACTGCCCTCACTTGCTTGTTGGGGTGGACCACTCAAATTGTTTCACTTTTTTGTCATCTATGACCACGATGCCCAACAGAAAATCTGAAAGTCAGTGAAAAGGAGGCTGTTTGCAACAGTAAGAAGTAGTTGTTCAATAATAGCATTGATCTTAACACTGTAGAGTGTGACACCAAGTTTCTTTATGAAGGATTGGAACAATGTCAAACCCACATAGGCTTGGAATGACCTGTCATTTAAAAGATTCCAAATAAAACTAGGTATTCTGTCATGTAACCCATATGAATGGAGGTATTGTAATATGCCAAACCTCCATGCAGTGTTAGATGTCTTCTTAAGATTAAAAAACAATCAAAGTATCAAAAGAAGATGCCTTTGATAGCCAAACCACTGGCATTGGAATATCAGAGAATGTTTAGAATATAGGGCCTCATCTTAAAGTTCAAATAGCCTGCCTTGACAGAAGCAGGTGGATATGGAGATAAAAATGCCAAAACAAAAATGTGGGAAGGCCACATTTCTCCATCTTTTTGAGTGGATATACATTACACAGGCAAAACTCTTTAGCTGGAGGAACCAGTGAGAATCTTTGACTTGAGGATGGTAAACAACTCTTTCTCAACAATCACTCCTCTTTAGGAATTCAAAGTAGCAATGAAGTATTAAACTGAATAGGAGTATCCCCTATGGATCTTAATTTCAAAAGGACAATGAAGAACTCGCACCAAAAAATGTGGTGGTAAGTCCAGCACTCTCAAAGCTGGATGGGTCTTGGTTTGTGCCTGTTGGAGTACAAGGGCAAGAGATAAGAGTTCTTGGTTGACACAGGAGTGGCCAGAACTCTGGTGGATCTTGCTGTATATCAAGCACCACAAGTAAAACCACTACTCAAGTCATTCGAGATGATATTTGTTCTGGCAAATAGAGATGAAACATAATATTGTGCTTTGATTATGAAATTTTGCTAACAGAATGAAGGTAATTGTTACCATCTTCAGTTCTGGCATTAGAATAGTGGCATAGAAGTACTGTGAAGGTTGTTCATCAGTTTTATCAGTACAATGGTAGTTATCCAATGTTGGCCAGATCAAACCCAGGAACAGTGGACTACATGAGGGTATGTGGGAGGAGGAGACATAGTACTCCCATGTATGAAAGTGGTGTTCTAGGATTTACTACAGTCAAAATCAAGTGCACAGATTCCACGTAACTGGGATAGAGCCCACACATGAAACAGACTATTTCCTGTCCAAGGGGGTATGAAGTTCCACTGTTGTTCTACAATTATGAATAATCAGTTAAACAGCTGCATACTGAGACAGTCATTGACATGGTGCACAACGTGGAAGTAATGAATGCTAGTGGTAATGCTAAAGGTTACCTCTGAAAGTTAATACATAGACACCAACACCCCAGAGTGTGCTAACTGATGATTGTGCAAATAGTCTAGACTCAACACAGTAGCAATTAAGTGACCTGTTGGCAGACTAAAGTACAATGGATGTTAAAAGATGGAATCATACAGTCTTCAGGGAATGGTTGGTTGTCTACAGACTATCAGAAAGAAGGAATGTACATTCAGGTTCTGCACTGATTTTGTCTGGGTGAGTAAATTAACTCACATTGATATCTTTCTATTACCATTAACAGACGAATGTCTGGATGAACAGGAAGCAGTGCAATGGTTCAATACATTAAGCCTGACATTTAAATATTAGCAAGTCAAACTGGATGACTAGAGCTGTTTTCAGCATGAGAGATGGCTTGTGTAACATGCTTGCCACTTTCAAGAGGCTAATGAAACATACACTGAAATGGATGCAATGGGAGAAGTGCCTGATCTTTGTGAGCCACATCTTAGTTTTTGGTCACGTGTTCCAGTCTATGACTGAGAATCTGTAAATAGTAATCCAGCAGATAAAAAGGAAGGCTTGAAACTCAACCAGGAAAATGTGCATGGAAATAGAATTCCTTGGTCATATTGTCAGTAGATGTGGAATCTATCCTGCAAAAATAGCAGTAGTGTGAAATTGGTCTCAAAATAAGTTAATGAGTGCCAGGAATGAATGCCCTACAATGGATTAGAGCATGACCACATATGAAACCCAAAGAAATGTTGCTTGACCAAGGTAATCAATGGATTACTTTACCTCTATAGTCTTTAGAGGGGAGTAATGGTTGTAACCACACAGTTATTAACCTTTTTCAACCTACAAACCTGGCTGAACTTTTAACAAACTGGAATTTATCTAACCTTTTATTTTCAATCTGGACACTTGCTTTGCAAGATTGAATTTGTGATATGTCTGAATCTTGCTCTTCAAATAGTCAGTGTTCCAGTCATTTGCTTGCCAAAGCCTCCTTGTCCTGGTAAGTTGCCATGGAAAAGGATATCCAAGGAGTGACCCCAGGGTTCCAGTAACCACAAGAAAAAGTCAAGGTCAACTATCAATGACAAGAAACCAATGAAAAAGGATCTTCTGCCAGCTGGGCCTCCAACCTAAAGTTTTCTCGAGGGTTACTGATGATCTATTCTTATGGTCCAATGAAATATCACACCAAAGGTGTCAATTGAACCTTAAGCCTTCCCAGTATCGACAGTGGCAACTCTTCCGAAGCAAAATCTGCCCACCAGGCAAACTACAGTCAGTGCTACCCGAGTAAGCAAACAATGCTTTTTTTTGTAACATGTTTTATTACTATTCATCTTCTTGTACAACAAATAAAAAAAAAATTCTACCCTTTTCCAAAATATGACTTTAAAAGTTGTGAGCAAAAGTGAGGCAACATAAAAGATATTCCCTTACACCATCAGTGATTTCAAATCACATACATTTTGTGCATTGTGAATTTTAATTGTCTTTACTGTATTGTTTTTTACTGTTTTACTTTTTTAGTTATGTAAATTAATTATTATTAAAGTGATTGTTACTATCTTTGTTCATTTATGTATTTTGCAAAATGGTTTGATAAAATGTGGTATTTTAAGTCATGCTTCCTGTGACCTTCAATGGAAGTTCAGGTAATATCTAGAGGTTACAGCTTCACTTATGTTTGAATGATGATGACTAGTCACATGAGTAATGCTGGTTGTACTGAGTAAATATACATTTCTTTTGAAGGAATCTTCGATTTAGTCAGTCTAGTACATGGATTCAGTTTCAACAACTAAATACAGAGAATCCAGTAGAAATATTTGTCGTGTGTAAGTGAAAGCAAGCTACCAAGTGTTTGTGTTTTTTATGTCTGTTATAATATTGTTCATTTTGTGTTTTACTTTGTAAACTGTCTCTTATATTCTAATTGTGTTAATAACTTAGTTAGTTACTCAGAGGTTTAGTATTACTTCCTAATCAGCATCTTAACTGAATCTCCTGTTATTAAGCAGACGTATCCCATTGCTCTACCTTTTAATTTAGTTTTACCTGTATATACTACATAATCAAAAATCAAATAAAATACTTTATATGCTTATCAATACCTTTTTTAAAAAATAGAAACTAAAGAGCATGATATTTAAAGCATGTTCAAAGATAGATGTGCCTTTTCATATTATAAGTAATGTGCACGAACACTTAGAATTCAAAATCATTACTGTTGGTCAAATTAAATAACACTTAAAAAACACTTTACAGATACTTACAGGATAAAGAGGAGAGTCTGTTGTAGTCTGGGGTGATTGAACAGGGTTATTATCTTGAGGGGAATCTCCCCCACCTCCTTGGTCCTCTTGCATGACTAGAGTCATGCTTCTTCACAACTTAAGGAGCTTTAAAGTTTGTGTATTGAAGGTTAATTCAAATAACTGGATTTGAAACATGTACAATAGGCCTGCAAAATGTCACTGTTTTCAAGAGAGAGAGCTGAAAGTAAAAATTAAAATTATCTCAATATTGCCTGATAACTCATCTGAAGCTCTAAATACATAATAAACTAATCTTCTCCATCATTAAAAACCCTTAAATACCTGACTTGTAATTTTATCTGCACATGTGGCTACACAAGTAAGATCAAACAAAAACAAAGTCTACAGTTTCAAGGCCATGAGTGAGAATGATGTCCATTACATGGTACTGAAGTATGCTAATATGCATTTATTTTACTGCCTCACTTCTCTGAATGCATAAAATCTTCACCTAATACTTGGTTTAGGCCACATTATGGAATCTGTCTGCATATACTGTGCACTTAGTTCTTGCACCCGTGTTTTATAACTAAATTAAACCAAGCTTCTCATGAAAACAATTTAAAATATCAAACTCTTGCATATATATTTTACAGATATCCTTATATATACAAATCAAATTCCATCTTCTTTAGTCTAAACTACAAATAATCAACTGATCAAAGGTTCATAGCAGATGTTATGAAATAAAAATTTGTTTGTACAATTAAAAACTAAGTTTGATAATACTGCACTACTTCACATTAGAAAAATATATGTGTACTTATCTGAATATTGTTGAAACATTTTCAATAATATTTCATACAGTTTTAATACAATGATGATATAATTAACAACTATTATATAAATGAGATTTTATAATAGTTTTACTACACTATTAGCTATAAAAAACATTGATTTCATTTACCTAACCACCTCTAGTGAAATGGCAACAACCATAATTATTTTTAATGGTAGGTTGCAAACAAGTCAAGAAAGAGTTGCCTCCCCCTCCTTGAAGATAAGAGTGCAATCTCCTTATGTGACCTTGTGTAAAATGCATATCATGACTGTCCTAGGTGTTATTATTATTATCAGCTCCACTTAGTATGGCAGTCCCAGGTGTTTTCCCATGCACATACTTGCTGTACCAATTAAGAAATGCAACCACTGTGATGACAGGTGAGTATTGACATCCGAGCCCCATAAATATTCCTTCACAGACATTTTACTAGCACTTAATAGAATGTAATCAGTAAATTTTCAGAGTTAAAACAACCCAGTAAATTTTCATCACTGAATACAGTGTTTCACAATTCTAGTGTCTCTGTTTTCTTTTTTTGCAATTTTGGTTTTTCATGCTACTTCTACAATAATTTCATAAAAGTATTTTATAAACATTTAATATTCTTTATCTCAAAGAGAGTTAAATTTTCATGTATTTTTTGTGTAGTACTAATAACGTGGAGCCTACTAGACTTGTCAATGTTATAAAAACAAGTTAACTGTAGATGTTTTTTCCCCAATTTGTTCACTGTGGGTCAAAATCAAAGGTATGTAAAAAATAGCACTTCAGATTTATCTTTTGTCTCTCACAAATCACTGTACAATAAGCTTTTCAGCTATACCAGAACTCATCAGTTGGACAGGACTATGAGTTTCAAAGATTATAAAAATGCTATTTACATATGTAGTATAATACTGTAAAAGATATGGTTTAAGTGCTGAAAGCCAACAAACATTGAAGAAACTAATAGGCCTAAAATTATTACACTGTACAACAAAAACTTTGCTATTATAGAAAACTCAAGTGATTCAGGATAATTTGATGGTGCTGATTTCAAAAATATAATCAGCATCTGTCCATCACCTCTAGATTTTCAATTATTGTAATATCTCAATATTTTATCAGCAGTATGTGAAATACCATGAATCAACTCAGCATAATAGATTTATGCTGTAAAATTAAGTTTACTTGGACAGTTTAATGGGTAAAAGGCATACATTTTTTTTCAAACACTGAATGGGTTGTATTGGTGTCAAATTCCAAATATATTCTTCATATATGCTACTTGTTCTCGATATAACTGAAGCAAATTGCACCACTTTTGCTTCATTCCCACGCTCACCTGCTCCACCCGGGAATCACGAAACCCGTATGTGCTCAGTTTGCTAGAACATTCAAGAAGTCTCTCGATTGAGCATAATAGGAGCAGGGTCAGACTCCTCCCTCTCAGTTGCTTTTCACTCACCAGCCACTTTGCCTAGCTCTGCACACAGTAAAAACAGTTTAATCTTCTTCCTCACATCATACCTATAATATAATCCAATTTTGCAAAACCCTTTTTTCTAATATTTAATCTCTAATTCTGTAAACATTTTTATTTTTTAGAAGATTATTTGAAATCTTGCTCCAATTCAAGTCAAAAAGTGCAAAAATCACCCAATATTTTTTGCTGCAACTGTGGAAAATATGTGTTGTACAGTATGCACATCTGGCTTGACAAAATGGTTAAATAAGAAGAGAGCAAGTGTGCCACTTGCAGTTCCCATGATATGGTGTGAGCCCAAAGATCATCTAACTGACTGTTATTTTTGCATGACTACTATGTAAAAATAGTGCCATATCCACCAGCAAATTGGGAAACCAAAGTGTTATCCTGCAAAGAAGAGAATGAATCATTTTCATCCTCTTCATCAAGTAATTCTATTCCTGTGGCACCTCAACATAAACTGCCTCATCTGATCACACAAGAAGAGCTAAATAATCTGATTCATAACCTGTCTCCATCAAAGCAGCATGGGAAATTTCTTGGCTCTTGTTTACAGCAATGGAATTTATTAGCTCCAGCAACAAGGGTTTCAATTTACCAAAGTCATCATCAATGTCTTGCTTTTCACTACAGCATGCAAATTACTTTGTGTATCTGTACAAATGTTGATGCACTAATGGAAGAATTAAGTACTGAACATCATCCTCAAGAATGGGGACATTTTATTGACTCATCTAAAGTTAGTCTGAAAGCTGTAACTTTGCAAATTGGGAAAATTAAGCCATTGATTCCTGTTGCTCATGCTGTGAACATGAAAGAAATTTATCAAAGCATGCAGATTATACTTGAGGCCATCAAATATGATCACCATAGCTGGAACATATGTGGTGATCTAAAAGTTTTTGCATTTCTGCTGTGCCTTCAGAGTGGGTATACCAAACATTGTTGCTTTTAGTGTCTCTGGGACAGCCAAGATGATAAAAATCATTTCAAAAAGAAGGAATGGCCAGTGAGAGAGAATTACATATCAGGGAAACAGAATATCAAGTACCAAACTTTAGTAATTCTCAAAATGTGTTTCTGCACCCACTTATATTAAACTGGGACTCGTGAAGAATTATGAAAAAGGAATGAACAAAGATGGTAATGGTTTCAGATATCTGTCTGACAAGTTTCCAAAAAATCAATGAAGCAACAATGAAAGAAGGTATCTTTGTTGGGTCACAGATTCAGGAAGTGCTGGTGGATGATGTTTTTGAAACAGCATGCAATCAGAAAGAAACTGCTGCCTGAAAATCATTCAGACTGTTTGTCAAAAATTCCTTAGGAAATCACAGAGATAAAACTATGCTGTGATGATTGATGATATGCTCAAGAATTACAGTAAATTAACATTTTCCTAAACTGAAATTGTATTTCTGATAAATACTTACATCCTCTCACAATATAGCTTTTCTCGATTAGTACTGCCCACTATTGGCACAAATTTTCAACACTCACTTTCCACTTCTGCATATACACATGTAAATTATTAATAACCAGTGCCTCCACCACACTTGCACTCGTTAATCACTTCAAGATTGGTCACATTCAGGGGTTCTCAATCTTTATGCTACCATGGAACCTTTATTCAAAAATTTGCTTGCAGTGGAACCCTATCATATATATATATATATACATATGTGTGTGTATAAAAGAGAAACACATTATATGTATTATATCATTAATGTAGGTGAAATTGAAACATAACATCAGATTAAATTTAATAATATACAAGTTTGAAGTTCTTAATTTTATAAAAAAATATTTAAAAACAACCTCAAACTCCATTAGTGTGAGAATTGTGACATCTTGTTCTCTAGTCATCATCTCTTCTTTAATTTATTTACCTCCCCTCCAAGAACTAAAATATTTGACATAATATAGTCTCTATAGTATCATCTAGCTGACGTGATAGAAATTTTTTATATCCTTCAATCTTATTTGTCTAAAAAGCAAACATATAAAAATTCAGATCCCTCCTGTCACATTCTATCTTTTACAATTTGCTAATAGGTTTCCCTGAAGTCCACTCATTATATTTATAGCCAATAGAAAGCTTAGATTTCAGCCAATCAGTTGCCATATTTTTTTATCACTTAGGTGGCCAGAAAAATTGTGACAGTTACAGTTTATTTTTTATATTACTACCATTACAAATTTTTTTCTGGTGGAATCCATGAAAACAGTCCATGGAACCTTAGGGTTCTGTGGAACCCATGTTGAGAAACCTTGGGTCAGAAGACCTACATCACATATCAACGAGTGTCAAGAGACTGTAGTGGTAATTCGACATCATCCAACACCTGGTGGTATCTGGAATTGTACATCAGTTCTGCATTACTCGGAGGAACACCTACCTCTTCACCTTGAAAGAGGAATTGGTAGGGAAGACAAGCTTCCGTACCAAAATCTGTCTCCACTTTCGCACATTTCCAACCCCACCAACACCTGATCCACTATGAACTGACATCTAGCAGATGGTAGGAAGAGGGACTGCAAACCAGGGATGCATCTCCAGTCCAAAATCAGGCAGCTTTGAGCATTTTTCATCGGTAAGAGGAAGGATACTGGCCAGACTTAGCTGGACCATCTTCATCCAACACCTGACCCCCCAGAAAGTGCATCCTGAGGATGGTATGTAGGGGGAATGTCTCAGCCTGAGGGACAAACTGCAATATATATATAGTCATGATATGCAGAGTGCTTCAACCAAAACCTGGCAGTATCTGGAATTGTATATCAAGTCTCCAGTAGGAATTGCTATATGCCATCGACACCTACAGAATGCCACTGTCCTTCTCTCAACTGAGTGGTATGATGCCTCACTTAGGATAACAGGGCTCCATGGTCCACCACCCCAGTGGCTAGGAACTGGAATGTAGCAAGGACTCCCATAATCCACTAGATTAAAGGAGGGAAAAATGCATTGGAGAGTCTGGAGGACCACATCACTGGATATAGTGCAACGGGTGACCATGATACCCTATTTTAAAAAGTAGAGCTACCAGGTCGATGGAATCAATTGGCCAACAACCAGCAGCATCTGGAATTGTACATAAGGTCCACGGTAGGAAGAGTCTCAATGCCACGTAGAATCAGAGATGAGCAGTAATCCCTGTCTGCTTTACTCATGTGTTTCCATGAGTGTATGGTCTGGGATGAACATATTTATGAAACAAAAGACCACTAGAGAAAACAATTAGCAGTCCTACAGTACATCCCATCTCTACGGTGTGCGTAACCTAATCCTGCGATGTATTTGTTTCATCAAAGATGACAAGTGAACAGATACACACAACCAACACCTGGTGGCATCTGAAATTGTATATCAGATCCACAGTAGGAAGAGCTACAACGTAATTGACATTGAGCATGGTCACAGGATGGATGGTGCAGATTTTTTTAAAAAGGTATTATCTGTAGTATAAAGGAAAATATTGGCAAATTTGCAAGCAAAAATAAGAACATCTGTACAGTGCTATTGCCAATTGAGAAGTGATTAATGAGTGCAAATGTGGAGAGGGCGCTGGTTATGATAGGAGTGTTTTGCTGTCCTTTGGTGGTGAACTACTGCATAATAATTTACATGTGGATATGCAAAAGCAGGAGACAGAACATTAGTGGTGAGCATTGAAAATTTGCACCAATAGAGGGCAGTACTAATCGAGAAAAGCTATATTGTGAAAGAGGGTAAGATATCGTATTGGAAAATGAAGTCTAGGATGTTACTAAAGATGCACTTCTTGCAGTCCCATTTAGACTTCTTTCCAAATGATCTAAGTGCAGTGAACGATGAGCTTCCACCAAGATATTTCTATAATGGAATCCTGTGATGATGGGAGATTACTGTTGGTTCTTACAGCATAAAACTGAGAAAGTACACAAAAGGTGCAACAAGTCAAGCAGATATTTTGTAACAAAAGAACTAAAAATAATACCATGGTGAAAGTTTTGAATATAGCCTGAATGTATTTTCAGTATATAATCTTATTATACTCATTCCTTTTTAAACTGGTATTGCTATTATGTATGGTTTTGAACATTCTTAAATACAATTTTCAATTACTAAATCAGGTTATTAAAGAAAAAGTTATTTTCACGATATATAAGAATATTATGAATAAATCTGTCATAACTCAGAAACTAGAGGCACCTGATCACTAATTTTCAACATGACTTTTAGAATCAGCATAGTTAAATTACTCAGAAACAGTTGCATTTTTTCTAGAAGCAGAGACAATTTTTTTTGTTGGCTAGATTTTAATAAAAAGTTTAACTGCAGATGCTTTTTCAGCATTTAAATCATAACTTTTAAAGTATTATACTACATATGTAAATAGCATTTCATAGGATCATTTGTCTCTCATCATTCAGCCCAACTGAGGAGTTCTGGTAATGAATGAAAAGCTTATTAGGCAATGATTTGTGAGAAATGAAATGCTATTTTTTACACACCTCTGATTTTAAGCTACAATGGACAAATTAAGGGGAATGAGGATAAAAAAACACAGTTAACTTGTTTGTATAACAACTACTAGACTTATAAATTTTAATTCATTTTCTTTGTGAATTTACTGAAATGACTAATTGTAATTATAATTTGTATGAACAAGTAAACTAAAAATATCTTTGTTTTATTTAGAAAACTGGTCACAACATCCCAAGTTTGTTTTTTGCTTAAATTTCATTATACTGTTTTTTTTTCTGTAATTAATTTATACACACATAAATACTGTGCATGTTTTAATGTTTTGTTAATTAATTGGAATATGCATTTATCATCTGCAACACTGTAAAGTTCTCTAAATCAAAGAAGTTACACTGTTTCCTATATTTTTTGTGTTTACTATTCTATTTGTTTTTTAACTGATGAGATCACAAATTTTGAATGTTCTTTCAGTGTCTGTGGTTAAACACTTTTTTTTGGTATTTTGAGTATTATGATTTTATAAAGAACAAGTTGTGCTACATTTTTAAGATATATCTGTGAATGTTTGTACCACATGCTATACAAGTTTATGCATTTTCCTAAAGAGTATGATTATCAACAGTTTTCACAGGTCCATTAGACTTTTGTCTTATGCATACTTAAGCTATAAATTAAATGTTATGATACTCCTTGTACGAATTTGTAATTTTTACATCTGTTAAAACACTATTTTCTACATTCTTATGGTAGTTTGAATGTGTTAATCTTTTTTTTACTTGTTATAATAAATTTTATTCTACATTTTATTTCAAAAACATTTTTATGTAATTTTAAATTTACCAGAATAAGTGCTATTTATAGCATTCAATGTTTTTCTAAATAAGCTAATTTATAAATCTTTGGGGTATATTTTGCCAATATTACTGCAAAATGACTTAAATTATATTTCATGTAAGCTTTACCTTAACGTCTTTATTGAGTAATTCCCTTTCTACAGAACTCACTTTTCTAATCTTGAAGTATTTACAAAGAAGAACATTTGAAAATTGTACTTTATTTAGAAAATAACCACTAACCTTTTTTGGATACAATAAGCACTCCTTAATTTTAAACTTGTCACATTCGAACTATTCAACCAAATTGCAAATCTTTTTGTAAACTTTACTAAACAGTATCTAGTTTCAGGTTTAAAAAGTCTCAAAATTTGATTTACTTTTCTTATAATTTGTTATGTTGTGAAATTTCTAAAATTTTGTTGGGATACTGCTTTGTAAAACATTAAAAATACTTCGTTTCATCTCAAATTTTAATTATTTTTATTGTTAATCAGAAATGTTCTACTTATATATATATATATATATATTCAGTTTCAACTTGATACATATTCATAACTTATTTATTTTCATACTTTATTTTAATTACTGTAGTAGATACCACTTCCACCCCAAAACTGACAAAGATTTATCAGTGACCTACAGCCTAATCTGTCACAATAATATATAGATATGTAAAATTTAAAGACAAAGGAACTGCTGGTCCATATTGGCTGTCCACTAAACTTTAAAATAAAAACACTCAAAGTCAGCCTTATTCAAATATTTATTAACTCTTCCCTTAAATTAACTGTATCCATCGCTTCTGAAGACAAGTAATTCCAAAGTCCAAACACCCTGTTCGAAAAATAAACCTAGGTAACAGTATTTTTGCTGACAATATTCTTGATTGAAATCAATAATATTCAATAATTAAAGATCTGAGCCACTGGAATATTTTGGTGTCACTTACTGTAATCTCTAAACCTATATAATTTAGGCTTACTTGATGTTTTGTCATACATTAATATTTATGTAACTTCAAACAAGTACAATGTAACATAAAAAAATAATTTCTGCAATCAAAAGAGTGCCTGAGGAAACTTTAAAAAAATTCACAGATCTGTCATTTGTTCATAAGTCTTCAATTCTTCCCAATAAATCCCTCTGCTCAGGAGCAACTTCTAATCATATCCCCACAAACCCATAAAATTACTTAATTCTCACACCACTATATATTTAATGTACATTGACATAAATATTTTATAATCTCCTCTACAAAATGGTATTTAAACTCTGCCTTTAGCTATTTTCAAAGATGAACTCATTAGTAGTTATGTCACACCCTGTAAGGTCATAAAAGGGTGGGAATGAAAGGCTGTACTAATAAAATCAGGAAAAAAAGGAAAATTATGAGAAACAAAACCTTCAGAATTATACTTTTAAGGGATGATAGTTTCTTAGTGAGTATAAACCTATGCTTTCGAATGGCCAAAAAAATTATACAAATTTATGTGTGTTGTTTATAAGCAAGACTCCAGACTCCTCAGAGCTATGCAGAAATGCAAGTTGGAAATTTTCTCATCTTTCTTTGTGAAGTTCACTAAATAAATGATAAAAATATCAATTCTAAAACATTTTTGAGCAAAAAAGTGTTGAAATAGAGTAGAATTACTACTTTTATTTCAATTTTGATATTTTACAAGCAGGTGCTCACTACTCCAGACAGTGCTTTTGTTTAGTATTAATTGTGCCTCAGCTTTTGGTTTTCAGATAACGATACAGTTGGTTTTAATTACTTTTATCTGTGTGAGATAGGTATATAGATATTAAGTGCTACATATAATTTGGTTTAAATGCTTTAGTGGGTGAAGTGTAACAGAGATTGGCCAAGTGATCTATTGTGGATTGGACTTGGGCAATTAGTGGAATTTTATAATTGATTAATCATCAGGTTCATTAATTGATTACATTCAAGTAATAGATTATTTCTCTGTGAGACTGGGATAGTTGGAAGTTCAATTGTGGCTAAATTAATCAATTATTTTTATGTGACACTAATCAATATACCTGATGCTCATAGGTAATTGATTATATCAATTGAGTTACCTGACCAACTCTGTAGTTGATTGTTTGTTGAGTCCTTAATGAATTCAACATGAATTTCAAAATGTCATTAAAAACATATGAAGAGTTATAAGTACATAGTACACACTCTTAACATGTCTGATACACTGGCAAAACTAGAAGAAAACATAAATTGCTAATAATATCAAAAAGATTATTGGAACACAAACTTCATAAATTTTGAGATGAACATTTTTAATTTTTAAAAATCATCTTACTGTGCTGGAACTATTTATTTAGTAATTTCAAAAAGAATTTATGCTGTGGATATCATTAACTATATTAATTGATATAACCGATTACCTATGAGCACTCATTACACTAATTAGTGTAACACTAACTTAAAATAACCAATTAATGTCACAAAAACTAATTAAAATACTGTTTCTGATTATTCTATCTATCCAGTAACCTTAATATTATCGTTATGACTTTTCATTATTTTTGATTAATTCAAGTTGTTCATCTTAATCAATTACCTTCACAACTTACAAAAATGATCACTTAGTTCAAAATTAGAGTTTCTGATTATTACTGTTTTTGATTTTTCTAACCATCCAAGTAACTGAAATATTGCCATTATGTTTGTTGTTATGCACAAAACTACACAATGGGCTATCTGTGCTCTGCCCACAACAGGTACCTTGTGAGAATAATTGATTAGTTGAATGTAATCGATTAACAAGAACCACTATTAATTGATTAGCAATTAAAATTGTTAAGTATCACTTGATTTTATTTGAAAACAGACTTGCTCATAAAAAAATATAACAGGGAAGATTACACCTAATAACTGAAGATAAAGAAGAAAATCAGTGATAAATGCCAATAGTTTAAGAAATTTAAATTAACACACAGAAAGGATGATTTACAGAGCCATACAGAACCTAGAGATTTGATATAAAATATATTAAGAAATTCAAAAGAGCATAAGAGAGTCAGCTTTCTGATAAGATTAAAACTAGCAGTGAGGATTATTTTTAAGTATGTTAAAGGTAGGCTAAATATTAAAATAGGGATTGGGCCCTTAAAGGATGCCGATGGAAAGATTTTGTTAAGACTATTTAATGGCTGAATTTTTAAATGTTATCTTCTGTTTTTTTATTAAAGAATATATCACCAATATTCCTCACCCTTAACATTTTATTGATAATATTATAATTCACTTGAACTAGTAAATATTTATCCCTTGGTGATAATTAAAAATACTTTTAGGCTAGAAATAGATAAAGCACTAGGACCATAAAAAATTTTCCCCAGCATTTTAAAGACAGTAAAATATTAGATATGCAAGCTTCTAACACATTTTTCATTCAAAAAAGGAGAGAAAGAGGCGATAACTTCATTCTTTATCTTTTTTTTTCTTAATTTGTGTGAATGGATGGGTAATGTTGTACTCCCTTCCTATAGAAAAATTCTATAACACATAAACCATTATTAAAATACAATTAACATTAAAGAAAAATATTATAACCTTAGAAAATGAAGGCCTTAACTTAACAAGTAAAACAATATATATATATATATATATTGCTAACCTTGCTACATTATACATAGATTCTCAATATATATATATATATATAAATTTTATACTTATCTATCCCATGAATGCATTTGTATGCTTTGCTTATAAGTTTTGTTTATTTACCTTATACTTTTTTATAAAACTAATAATTTTTTCACTGATTAATCATTGAGAAACAAGATTGTGTCTACAGTTTTTCTCTGTGTGTGTGTGCACTAACTATCAAACTATAAAAGTACATCCAACAAGTTACACAATACAGAATTGTAAAAACACAATTTTGTTCTTATAAAAATTAAATGGTATTTCATACTTATACACACAAGGCTTTAAACATGTTTATATTTAAAAAAAAAAACAATAACAAAATCAGCATCCTTAACACTAGTAACAGTTACAAGTTTAATACATACTTTCTGAAGCTTTTCAAAACAGTAAGAAATTATTTATGGAGTTTGTATTTCACTTGTTTTATATGTCAAGTACTCATTCAATAAAATAACATTAACCATGTAATCTTAGTTCTATTCTTCAAAAAGTTTTCTTCTAAAGTAAATATGCTAGAACTAACGATCTAACAATTAAAGTTTAGATACAGTTATTAAAATACAATTAACATTAAACATAAACATTATAACCTTAAAGAAATGAAGACCTTAAATTAACAAGTAAGTCAATAGCTTTTAATTTTATCATTCATAATATACAATTTACATTGTAAGTTACAACTTACAAGTAACTCATTTGATAGATAAATGTTCAACTTCAAATGACGAATGTGACAGCATTTAAAGATTAACCTAAATTTTGGATACTAACAATGTTTGGTCAGTACAGACTTAACTATTCTAGTATACCATCACTAATTTCTGGTATATATGGATCTTTTTATGTTAGTTTTTGCACATTTTTTTTTTTTATCCTGTATCTACTGATCTAATGCATTTCTCTATAGGCTATACTCCCTACACTCCTATTCTTTTTTAGTATTTATAGTAAATTCTAGTGCAAATAAAACTGGCAAATTGTAGTATCATTTATTAGATATACTACTTAAAGTAACAATTTTCTAATCATAACACAATATTTAAAAATTAAAGATCAGGGCAAGGCTTAACCATAACAACGTCATAAGCCTAACATCACCCAAAGTTTGAACTAATGCTGTCGATAACTCACAAATGGGTATATTTTTAAACTTTCACACAATAATAGAGTTTTACACCATGTCCAAACATATAAGCTTGAATATTACATAAAACTTGAACGAAAACGTTGTTTAAACTTACCATCAAAAGTAAAAATTGTTCTTTTCTGATATCAGAACGCTAGCGACACCTGGTTTCGTTCATACGTTAGTTACTCATACAATCTGATGTTTAGAAACACAAGCCCGACTACTATGTATGTTCTACTAGCATCGGCAGTACAGCAGTCGAGGATGGGGGAGTAAATGATTACGAAAATTAGACCAAAATAATCATAAAAGTTATAAAGTTAAAAAAATAATATCTCAATTTCCTTTAAAAATATGTTATATATTTAATACAAAACTACTTGAGTTTTTCTCTACCTGAAACATGCCGGCCGTCGACTCTTACTCCAGTGACATCCAGTTCTCGAATAGTGTCGTTATTAACGAGACATTACAGCTATACCAGAACCAAAGCGACAGATAATCATGTATTTTTTCCGTTCTCTCCTTCTCTTTTTCTCTCTCTATCTCTTTTAATTTGTGTGGGGGTTTATATGAACAGGTAATGTTCTATTCCTTTTCCAAAGGAAACTAGTTTTAGTCTACTTATTTTTTTAAATCTGACACAGAAAATCAAAACGTGCTCAGGCCCGTTCCCGGTATGTTTGAAAGGGATTTTTTTTTTTTATTATTTGTGAGATCAAAACGAAACCACCAACCACTAACTTACGTTGGTTTTGGTTTCGTAACTTAAACCTAACCTTTAAGTTTAAAAAAAAAGGTAAAAAAAAGTCGTACTTACTACG
>NW_013665668.1:1153078-1155433 GCF_000517525.1 Limulus polyphemus | reverse complement strand
TCATAGTTCTTGTTAATCGTTTAATTGATTAGCAAGTTCCGTTACCCATTGATCTCTTGTTATCATATCATCTACTTACTAAAATATTATTATATCAGATGTATTTTTTAAGAACTCTCTTGTGGGCATTCTTTAAGTTTTCTTATCATGTTTTATCTGCAAAATTATTTTTTTCTACTTTATCAGTTAACAATTATTGCTTTTAATTACAAAAGTCAATTTTATCTATTATCTTCAATAGTGTAGTATGGTTCTTTTTTACTCATGCACTATAATCAAATTTGATTTCATTGAATATACAATTTTACTATTTCTACTAAACCCGCACAGTGGTGAGAAAGCTTTGGAAATTGTGAATGAACAAACAGATAAGATGGTTATGGCAATATGGAGATTTAGAATATAACAGGAGGAAGAGAAATAAAGGAAGCAAGATGAAAAATGGATAAAGTTAGGATAAATGTTACTTTGGGGGAAGGTGAAAATGAATGTGTTAAGTTTACAAGGATACATATTAACAAAAAAGTTAGGGCGATAGATGCTGGTTCAGTGAGCATTCAGGTGCCAGTCTCTAATGGATTTGAACCTTTGATTGCTTACAAAGAGTAACAGGATGATCAAGAGGTTTACATAGTAGGAAACTCCTCATTAAGCATAATGATAAAGTTGCCTATATTGGAGACAGAAAAACTATGAGTGAAAGTTGCTAGCTAAGTAATGAAGTACAAAATATTATGAAGTGTGTTGGCAGTTCAGTTGTTAAAACTAAAGAGCAATCTCTTTTTGTAATGCATTTAGCAGCAAATAATCTCATAAATCAGAAAAGCTGTTTAAAAAGTGTAAAGAACTCATTCAGGAGCTTAGGAATAGAAATAGCAAATAATCTCATAAATTATAAATCAGAAAAGCTGTTTAAAAAGTGTAAAGAACTCATTCAGGAGCTTAGGAGTAGAAATAGCAAATAATCTCATAAATCATAAATCAGAAAAGCTGTTTAAAAAGTGTAAAGAACTCATTCAGGAGCTTAGGAGTAGAAATAGATATGTAACCATTTTGGGAGTGCTAGATGCAGAAAGTACTAGCATAAGATAAATAACAGCATTAAAGACTGTCAGATTTAAAGATAAAGATAGTGGGTTCAAAAATAAGCTTAATTGCTATTATTCTAGTGTTAGGAGTATTAATTTGAAATGTGGTGTTATAGATGAATGATTAAGATCAGAAACACAGAAATATTAGCAAGGAAGTATTAGAACCTGCAAGTACAAAAAACGAACAGCTGAATATATGTAGGTAATGGAAGATCCACTACTTTGGACATATAATAAATATATCAGAGGGAAAGTTGGTAGAGATTCTGATGAGCAAAACTGAAGAAAAAATTGAAAGAGGCAAGCAAAGACCCACTTCACTCAATAACATTATAAAATGCATTGTGAATGAAATGGTTGAATTAGGAAAGATGATGCATTCAGAAATAAACAGAGAACAATGGAGAACTACAGCCAAACCTCATAATTGGGGAGGATGTAATGACTGATTGATTGAGGAATATTAGGAACAAAACAGATGAGTTAAAGGCCCTAGATGAAATGAAAGACTATGATATAATGGGAATAAGTGAAACTTGGTTAAATTTAGAGGACACTAATAATAGGAAATTACTTTTTAAGTTTTATGTTATAAGTTATTTAATATTATAGGGTTTTTTTTAAAAGGTAAGGTGGAACTTTATGAAAGGAATCAACTGCAGCTTGTTGGAATAGAAGGTGTAAAAAAATGGTAGTTGAGGTTGAACCTACATGGGTTACAAAAAAGGGTAAAATGTAGAAAGTTATTAACTGGCAACTATTATTAAGTCACCTGATCAGACAAACAATGTCAGTGAAAAATTGTATGATGAGATCGAGGTTGTCACTAATAAGGACACTGATGTAATAACTATGGGAGACTTTAATTTTAAACACATAGAGCTGGGATTGTATAGAGTTAAAGAGCGATGAAGAGAGGTTTTTCTAAAGTGAACCAGGATGGTTTTTATACACCAAATGGTCAAAGAACCAAACACAAGGAATGTCTTTTTAGATTTCTTTTTCACCACCACTACTAATGAGGATGTGATTGAAGGAGTTTAAATGGGTAAACATATGAAGAAAAGTGCTCAATGCATTATTTTCAGATACGTTCAAAAACCAAGTTCTAAGGCTAAGATACAAGATTTATCATTAACAGCTTAGGATAATGAGTGAGGTGATGTGACATAGGTTTGGAAAATTGTTAAGCATCACTTGATTTTTATTTGAAAACAGACTTGCTCATAAAAAAATATAACAGGGAAGATTACACCTAATAACT
>NW_013665668.1:1147438-1152078 GCF_000517525.1 Limulus polyphemus | reverse complement strand
AAATCTGACACAGAAATACTAAACGTGCTCAGGCCCGTTCCCGGTATGTTAGAAGGTTAGTTTTTTTTTTATTTGTGAGATACAAAAGCCAACACATACTGTGTTTTGCTAATACCAATTTGAAAAAAAAGTGCTATCAGATTAAATCTGGAAGCAATTTTGCATAAAATACATCTTAAGCAATTGCATGGCTGCTCACATAAAATGCACAACCATCCAAAACATTAGATACCATAAGCAGGTGTGCTATAATTATATAAGCATAATTATTTACATCACAAAAATAATGGGTTCAGCCGAGAGAGCTGGTAACTACAAGATCATAATATTATATACCCCTCTCTCTTTCTCCAACTCAAGCTCTCAGTTTGGCAAACGAAGTTTGACTTTTTTTGTTTAAATGGTGATACTCTCCTTAAGTTTATTCTGTAATATTAACACATTTTTAATAAACCTTTTACTAAATTTTTAGAAGAGTTTAGCAGAATAGCTGTCAAGTAAAGGTGCTGTCCTTTATTCAATACATATATTAATTTGATTTTGTTTTGGAGATTAAATGAAGATGGTTTTCACTGCATGTTTTATACTGTGTCCAGTCTCTTTCTTTCTCAAAGTCAGTCAAACACATAGGGCTCAGAATTACTTCATAATAAATATCTTGTAGGATCTCTCGTTAGTCTTTGGACCTGTCTTGTCAGTCTTGGGAGACATCAGTTTTATTTGAGAATACCACAGAATAAAAACTTGTTATCGTGACCAAAGGTCATTATTGTGGAGTTTTATGTTTTTGTTTGTAATAACTTACTCTTACTTATGTATTATCGACTTTTAAAAGGTTATTTCTTATGGGAATGGAATATATCCACAAGAAAAAGTACTCACGATTAAGAGTAAGAGTTGGCCATTGAAGAGAGACGTTGTCTGAGAGAATTGTCAGGTCTAGAAGAAATTCTTTCCTGGTTATAGGGCTGATACTACAAAGGTCTGTGGCTTCTCTATCACTGCAACCGTTGACTGAGGAAGAAATTCTAATGGCTGATCGAGTTCTTCTCATGAGGTATGATCTCGGTGCAAGGGAAGAATGGAAGACTTGGATTAATTGGAGTGGTGGCGTTTTGTAAGTCCAAGACTGTATGGGATTTAATGCATGACTCCCAGACTTTTGCTAGCCAGAGTGACCCAACACCAACTTTCTTTGAAGTCATCCAAAATTAGCCAAGAGAGATTGAAGATTTAAATGGTGGATGAAGTCTGCTAACAGAAACTATTTCACCAGCAGGTGAGATTGTGGGCATCAAATGATGAAGATGATAAACCATGGAGCAGTCATAATTCTCTCTCAGCTGGAAGGTATCCTGCCAGGATGATAGATCAAAGAGAAACCTGGGGTTACACAGAACCAACAGACAAGCTGCCGACAATAAGTTATTGCTCTGCAACCCTGAACCAGGGACTGACTACTTGTCTAAGGGTTGGAGTTCCTGAGTATGCTAACTAAACTGTCTTCCTTCTCAGCGATGAGGACATCTCAGTCTAGTTTTGGTTAAAAGGCTATGGACGAAAGGCTTATGACGCCTTCACAGGTCCACATGAATGAGGCTAAGCAGATTTCTACCCAATATTTTAAGGGTACATCCAAAGAGAGTCTGGAACATCAGCATGATGGCTAATTTTTGCTGGTCATTGAAACGAGATGCTCAAGACGCAATGCATAAAAGAAAGACCACAACACGTAGTTTTGAGAATAAAAGATGTATATTTCACAAAAAAAATCAGGATTAATGAGGATGCATATTCGTTTGACATCGTTATTCTTCCCATTTCTTCAGTTTGTTTGTATTTTTGTTAACAAGCATAATAATAAATATTTTTTATTGTGGTAAACGAAATAATAATTTGATCTAAGTAAGAGTTTTTAGTCTTCCTGATTTGTAAAAAATCCTTACGTGATAAAAAAAATTAATATTATTTTCGAAATCTGCATAGCTGAATTATGGAAAATCAGTTATTAAAACCAAAACAACTCTTTTGAACTTTAAATTCGCAGGCCTGTATACTTGTATTTCCTCTGAGTGTATACTGATACGTATTGTAGTAACATCACGAATATTAATCTTGGCTCATGAGAATTTTAGATGAAAGGATATGGTTTAATTGAATTCAGCCAGTGATTATTTATTTTATGATACATAAAAAGAAAAATATATTAAGTATAATGGCTCATAGATAGCAACACATTACTTATTATAGCTATCGAGACGTAGATATCTGGAAGTATCTCAGCCATACGTGACAATGATGAAGCACAAAGGTAAAGGATGATGCAATACAGCTACTCCATGAAATAGTGGATAGTTTCTGTAACTTTACCCTTCCACTGAAAAAACACACACCATGGGCTGAATTTGCACAGGTCTCCTACTAAATTTAGCATATTCCAAATCAGAGCTTATAAAAATTTGGAATATGGAAGATTGTTTTACGTGGTATTTTCAAACGATAACCTTCTCTTACCTTATCTTCAGCTTATCCTCAAGCTGACATTAATTAAAATTTAACGACAATCTAAAATTTAGAATTTAATATATGAGCTCCATAAATCTAATTACTAATTAGTTAAAATGTATTATCAGTCACTATATACTAATCACTAACTTTGTAGATTATGTTTCAAATGTTGCCATTTTCAGGGGAGTCCTGAAAGAGATTATTTCTGAGGTGGTAGTAGCTGGGATTCGAACATTAGTTTTCTTGATAAAGAGGCTTATGTGTTCTCCACTCATCTGAAGTCTCTCACTTATTAGATCTTTAATCAACTAACTTATTTGAATACTTTCAATAGAGGTCGCCAAGTTTTGTTCACTGGTATGTTAAGTTGGTTGAGTTTGTTAACAGTTTATCAGTTGAATATGCATAGAAGACTTTTTTTTCTATTTTAACATTATTCCAATTTATTGTATGGTCTTCCTTGGTATGATAAGCTATTGCAGATAGATCAATATTACAGATTCCTGAATATCATGTGTGCCTATTATGCTCCTGAATTCTAAACGTTTGGTCTTTGTTGTTCCTCCAGTGTATTGGAATTCGTATTCACAAGAGTGTTCTTCTTCTCCATTCGATCTTTAGGTGATTTGGTATGTAATTTAAATTGTATTGTTTTGTGGTTTCTGAATACTGTTCTGAATATATGCTGATTTCGTACCTTTTGTATGTTTTCAGAGAGATCTTTGACATAGGGTAATAAGCTATTTGTGTATAACTTTCTTAATGTTTATTTTTTCTTTTCTTCTTTATCAAATATTCTGGGTGTCCATGGTCAATGAAGATTGCGGTGATATGCTTTTCTTCCTTCTTCTTGGAATATTTGGCGATACAAATCTTATTTATTTTTGAAACCAGATAGTCTGTGACGTCCATCTATATAATGGAGTAGTTTGATTTAGAGTTGAGGTATCTACATGCATCTGTGATTTCCTGAAGGACAAAATAACATTACTACAGCCTAAAATCTGAAATAAACAAACTAAAAATGTACAGCCCTATTCAATACGATGTATACATATATAGGTAAATACAGGTGAAATTTATAATGTACTATCTGCAGAAAATGAAATAAATACACAAAAAATAAACATCTACATTTTTAGGACTTTGGTGGATCTACTTCAGGATATTAGGTAGTACATCCTGGGCTTCTGTTGATCAGCATTCTTCCAGTAATAGGTTGCAGAGAACCTCTATCACTTTGTTCAAGCTCTACTTGTAGTCTACATAGCTTATTGGTATCCCTGGGGGTCCCCATTCTTGGTCATTAGTATGGATGTCTGGGGTGTATAGCACAAGATATTGCTTAGTGGATATAGACGAGGCACCCAAACTGTCGAAGGAAAAGATCAAAAGGATGGCCTCCTTCCGTGCAACTTTGATTGGTTCGGTTTTTTCAATATCTCATTCACCAGTAGTGAAATTATATATAAACATGGGGGCTGTGGGAAGACGGTCGAAGTCCATCGGCATGAGGGCTGAAGGAGTATCCACATAAAAAAACTTAATTGTTGACAATGAATTCATTATATCTTCTAACTTCATGGCAAGGTTAACATCGAATTATACCTTCCATGGTAAAGTCTAAAGAAGTGTTTGAAACTTAAAGTTTAAAATAAGCATGAAATCTTGACATCTGCATAGAACACTGGATATAGCAATAATTATCATTCTAGCTGCTGATCTGTGCTAAGTAAAAATTGACGAAAGCAATGATGTCAGCACTGGTCAACCCATTCTGTAACAGGTGAAGAGTGGAGTATTCAAATTGCAGATAGTTTGTTGTTATATTTTTGGTAAAGTAACGTTAATCCAACATTGGCTTACTATCGTATTGTTGCGTCAGCGAGGTCACGTGACTACTGTCACGCCACGTTTCTAGAACTATCATGTTCCTTCGGGAGTGCTCTAGCATTTGCTAGATTGGGGTGGGCTGGTATATATAAGATGGTGACAACGTGACGGAACAATTTGTGTAGGTAGTGAGTAATTGATCTGCAGTCAGAAAGTATTGTTGAAGTTCGTTATAGCGTTTGTTATAGAGCGACTGTTAAAAATAAGTGTATCGGTAAAGTTATATTCAGAAAGAATAG
>NW_013665668.1:1146107-1147108 GCF_000517525.1 Limulus polyphemus | reverse complement strand
AAAAGAAACAAGAAGAACGAGAAAATAAACAAGAAGAGAGACAACAGCAGTTGCAAGAAAACCTGCAACAGTGGCAGCTCGAACAACAAAATAAACAAGAGAGATTACAGCAGTTGTTGGAGGAAAAAGAAAAGAAACAAGAAGAGAGACAACAGCAGTTGCAAGAAAACCTGCAACAGTGGCAGCTCGAACAACAAAATAAACAAGAAGAGAGATTACAGCAGTTGTTAGAGGAAAAGAAAGGAAACAAGAAAAACGAGAAAAGAAACAAGAAGAAAGATTACAGCAGTGGCAAGAAAACCTACAACAATGGCAGCTCGAACAGCAAAATAAACAAGAGAGATTACAGCAGTTGTTGGAGGAAAAAGAAAAGAAACAAGAAGAGCGAGAAAAGAAACAAGAAGAGAAGTTACAGCAGTTGTTGGAGGAAAAAGAAAAGAAACAAGAAGAGAGACTACAACAGTGTCAAGAAGTACAAATGGCAAAACATTAGTAAATTTAAAAGCGAATTAGATACGTTAAAGGACGATCTATTGTATTTTACACAAGGAGGATACATTGACCATCGACTTAATCAGCCCCAGACAATGGCAAGCCCCTTACAGAGCCCGCAGCTAAACCCTAATGCAGACATATTCAGTCCCGTTAGAAGTCACATCCCAGATATGAATGTCAGTAATAAGAGTGATCCAATGCGAAGGAAGCCACAGGAATTCGATGGGAAGGCACCGTGGGAAGCATATAGAGCACAATTTGAGCTACTGGCAGAGATGAATGGATGGACAGAGGAGCCGAAAGCTGTATATCTGGCAACGAGCTTGAAGGGACAACCACTGGAAATACTTGGACAGTTGACAGCAGACGACAGGCACAATTATAGAGCACTGGTAGCGGCTCTAGAACTCAGGTACGGAACCCAAAATCAGTCGGAAGTCTACAGGGCTAGGTTTAGGACGAGAATCCGCGCTAAAGGGGAGAGCCTGCAAGAGCTGTCACAGGAC
>NW_013665668.1:1126198-1145107 GCF_000517525.1 Limulus polyphemus | reverse complement strand
AGAGCATGGTAATTACTAGCACCCGAGACGACTACCTAAATTATTGACTCCTCTCTTGATCCTGAAGAGCTTGGTAATGTCCATCACCCGAGTCGACTACATAAGTTATCGACTCCTCTCTTAATACTGGAGAGCATCGTAATGATCAGCACTCGAGTTGATTACACAGACTAGCGACTTTTCCTTTGATCCTGGAAAACATGGAAATGACCAACATCCGAATCAACTTTGTTGCTGTTGCACCTTTATGTGTTACAAGAAAGGAAAGACAGAGTATTGGAGTAAGCCAAGCTTTAAACCTAATGTCACACTGTAACATAAAATTAATCTGTTTTCTGCTTGAAAACTTCAATATTTAACTAACATGAAAGTACTACAAACCATTAGTTTTAGCTCTTACAATATTAATTTTCGATCAGAACAAGCTGCTTATACAGAACAAAACTAAAAATCAATCCAGTAATACGTATAGCTAATCAAATACATTTTTCTTACGTTCTTACTTATAAATATAATAATGCATTGTTTTATCAGTTGGGTACCCTTGCTATCAACGTTGGTTTGACTGTAAACCTAATATCTCTCAAGATATGGCCAGCTAAAGAGACTTAGGTTAGTCCTAAGTAAGCTGACAATGCAGAACAACCTCTTATAATAAAAATTTAATAATATAAAACAATAAAATTAGATATATTAAAAATTGGAACCAATGATGTTAATTTTTGTTTGTCTGTCTGTTGTTAAGCGCAAAGATGCACGATGGGTGATTGATGGTATCGAAGTCCGGTTTTCAGGGGCATAAGCTTTCAGACTTACAATTAAGACATTGGAGAGCTCAATACTGTTAATGGAAGTAACATTAAAGGTATAATAGTGTATACCTTACTTAACGAACATACTAACCGTATTTGTTAACTTCAACTAGTGTTGTAGATTTAACGTTGGTATGTAAGAACAATTTTCTGTTATCCTCCCTATTTAATACAAGTTAAATAACAGTTCCAAATATAGTATAACATTACGTCATTGGTTAAATTACGTTAGATCTTGCTAATTACTTTAATTTTCTATTTACCATCATCGCTACTTCCTTTTCTATGTCATCATTTTTATTACTAGTAGAAACGCCACTCCACCGGCAGCTGTTTGTGCTAGTAATTACTAATCGTAGTATTCATACTTCATTGAAAAACAGTTAGTAAAAGTGAGCATTTTCTAAAAAAGGATTTTTATCTGGGAAGAACTACCTTGGAAAAGTGTCCTGATTGTGCTCTTTAGTCATACGCAACTCATTGCATCAAAATCATTCAATGTACAGAGCTCAAAATTTTCTGAAATTTTACTGATATAAACTCTAATGTTTTTATATATTAAAAGTGGTACCGTTTATTGAAAGAAATAATGGTTTTTTAAGAACTCCAGTTTCTCAGTACTACATATAAAAATTACATCAATCAAGATATAATCAAACCCTCGCGCATAGTCCTAGTGAAAGTCGTGTTCTTGTTGTGAGGAGAGTACTTTTATTTAAGATTGTGTTCTATTATAAATAAATTGTTGTTGCACATACCATAGATTCTAACTGTCTGAATCTTCAATACCAAAAGTGTGAATTTTTTTATGTATTTCTGTTTCTGGTGCCATTCAATAGAAGGCGCAGGAGTTTTGGTTACATACCTAGATACTGACATACATGCTACATCCATTATAGTAAGAAGATTATTTAGCTTTTTTGCTATTATTGAAGTTTTAACTTTATTTACTACTTCCTATTACCCAACCTATGTGTTTTGTAAAGTGATCGAGGTTAGTGAAAGTCGGTTTAGTTGTGTTAGACGAACCTCATTTCCCTGAAACGGGGCTGAAAGCCGCTTGGACAGGTCATCTGTTTTAACCACAGTTCAGCTGTAGTACAAGACATTCCTTGGTGACCACCTGATACACGTAATTCTGATAATCTCGGAGCTAAGACCTTTTTGAAATTATTAGTTGCATCACAGGTTGGACAAAGTACTTGTACAGGTTGCAGCAAATGTATATCACTCTCTCTTGTACACTTCGTTGATTAATTAAACAATTACGAGAGGTTACGTACTTCTCTACAATTTTAACCAATTTGTAATGGTCATACTTTACCTTGTAACATGGCATATAGTAACCAAGAAATATCTGTGTTCTTTAACTGTTTTTATCATAGCTTTCCTTTTTGGTATATTTGATACCAATTAAACAGAAGAACCTTCACTGTATGTATGTTCATTGTCACGGCTGACACTATATGTTTCACAATAGGATTATATCCAGGATCCTGATAATTTATAAATGAGCAAGTTCTTACTTGTTAGCAAGAAAGTCCATCTGTGTTTCTACGTTGATATTGTAGAGTAAAGCTATACTCCTGCAACATTATGATTCAATGTGCAATTATATATTTTGGTTTCCTGAAACTCGTCCAATTTTAACCCAACATGCTGTACTTGACCAGTACATTTTAAGCCATACAAGTAATGGCAAAAGTACTTGATGAATATCTTGATTGCAAGCAGTTGTTTTCTTCCATCATGGTAAAGTAACAGTGTTCAGTAGGCCTTAGAATTTGATTCATGTATACTATAACATAGTTCGTGCCAGTGCGTACTCGCAACATCGTTGCTCCAACTTCACCGTCGCCCATGTCCAAGATGAATGGAACTTCTCACCTTGGATAAGCTGATACCAGAGAATTAACAACGGGACTTGCTAGTGCCTGAAATTACTTTACATTCCTCAGTCAATCTAAAATAGAATTCAACCTTAATTAATGCTGAAAGTCATGCTGCTATTGTTGAAAAATTGGCCACAAAGCATCTGCAATATGGTGCAAAGCCGGGGAAAGTTTCAGACTTCCTTCTTGTTTGTAGGTTTGGACAAATTTACCACTTCACCCTTTTAGCATTATTTATAAACACTCCATCCTTACTCAGTCTATATGTGTCTGCATAGAGAACATTTATTTGGCTTAAGTTTTAGACCTACTTGTTGCAAATATTCCAGGTTTACAACTGCGACCTCAAATGTGCAACCAAGTAATGGCAACGTATGTTAGACACAATAACGAATGCAATACTAGGTTTATCAGCCACTTCAATACACATTACAGAGGCTGAATGGTATAGAGCAAAACTCATACGAGTACAAACCTTCCAGAGTCTTAAAAAAGTTTTGGCTCTGCTTACCGCATCTAGATCAACTTCTCATTAGTCAGAAGTGAAATATATTGTACTAAACTAATGGAATCCTTCCAATGTATTGAAACATTCGTCCATACACAGCAATAGAAACACGTCAACAACCATCATCATATTCACCCATCCAAAACCTCTTGCATCTTCTTTCTCATCTCAAAATTAATACTGATTGACACATCATGCACTCTCAGGTTTGAATAATTCAACTTTTCAGTATCTGATCTATCTCAGCATTGGCTACATTCCTGGCGCTTCGAGGAAGCTTGAATGGGCCTTGCATGCTACTGGTATCTATATAATGCTGGGTAATATTCGCACATTCCAACTAACCATTGGTTTTGACAGATACCTTGGTGAATTCTGTCAGAAACTTACTAAGATTGCTGACCTGGTTTTCAATCAACTTGTATTTGCTTATTGTTTTAATGTGGCTGAAGTAGCACTAGTTATAGCATTAGTTTTTTACACAGAACCAATAATTGTTCCAGCCAGTATCTACTGTTTATTTGCCACAGTTAAATACCGTAATTGGAACATATCTTGCTCTTAGAGAGACAACCGAATTGGCACAACTTTCTTTGTGTAATGAAAAATACTAATACACAGCTACTATCTCTTACCATAAGTCTTAGACATTTAGTAATCGGTCAAATTTCTCCATACACTGTAAGCCGACCACCATTCTGAGCAAACTGTTTTTACTGGCTAAAATTGAGGTTTAACTAGTAGTGATTGATACGTCAAAAGATCATGTAGAATATCTGCATCCGTGTCATCTAAAAATTCTACTTCAGGTCCATGTATTTTAAGAGGCACATATCTAGCCATACTTTGGTATTTATATCACTCAACCAACCACACAAAAAAGAAACAGATGTCTATTATCCCACATCATTGGCAATACCCAGTCTGTAGCTTACAAGTTTAAATTATCAGATGTAACAATTATTTGTTATACTTAGCATATGTGCATAATTCTGTAAAGCTGGAAAGAATGGACATCAATGATACTAATTATGAAATCATCAGTTATAACAGGTATCTTTTCTCCATGGATCAGGACATGTTTCTATCCACATTATTGGCACAACCAAAATGACAGGTTTTAGATATCCCTGCCATTCAGACTGAACTAAGTTACCACCCAGCATCTGTGGGTGTGGTGCAATCGTTTGTAACCTCTCATAGAATAAGATCAGAATATTTAAAGGCTATCTCTGGCAAGGCCACTGCAGCCAACATTGCCAGGTTCATTCTGGCAATTCCTTTGAAGTTAGCATTTCATACCTTGTTGAGATAGATAGCTTCTGTCAGACATATTATCATAAAGGCCCTTAGAGTTCCCTTCACAACTTATTAACCAAAGGTCATCTTGGTTTACCACTGCCATGCTATGGTACACATTGCAGTGTAAATGTTGCAGCTTATTAGCATACACAGTTTTTATAGAATAGACATGTTCTGAATTCTACCAAATATATGACTATATTCTACTGGGTCAAATTGGTGATGCAACTCCACAACAGTGGCTACATAACTCAATGTACAGTTCACCCCAGATTTCACAGCCAGCAATTTTAACGCACTATTTTTGAGCTCGATTAATCTGCTTGAGAAAACTGACGTTATTAATGGTTCCTGATAGATAAAACTACAATCCACTGATCTAGATGGGTATAGGATTTGGTTTCATAATACATGTTGAAGTGTAGGGGAGCACTCAACATTCAACAGAGGACTTTTCCAAGTTAATTGGGGTTCTCTGATCCGTTCATGTCTTCTCCTCCTCCTCTCTACTATAATTCTTAAAAATTATTGTTAGTCTTATCGTGATGTAGTATCACACAAACAACTGATCTACAGACCATGCTTCATCAGCATAAGGAATTATGTAGCATAATAATTGATACGTTAATTTATATTTAGTTTTTCTCAACCCACGATATTTTAGGTTGAATGAGTCTTTAATATTTCAGTTATACACCACTAATGATTATGTTCATCTATCCAATTTAGAGATGCATACTTTTAACAAATCACAATAATAAAATTCAACTTCTAATGACATGAAACATGTCATTAGCACACTTATCAGATTTGACATTTTAATGCAAAACTACAATAATTTAAATAATGAATTTTCATTGACACTAGGGGATGTTAATTTTGAAGTTCCTTTAAAAAATAACTTATCCAAGTACCTAGAAGATCAAATAGATTTAATATCTGATGCTTGTGTGTAAACTTAAAGATGTTTATAACAGTCTAATAAGACCGTAAAAATTTTTCATATGTATCACAAGAATAATGTAAGGTCATGCAAGTTGAACTATAATTTCAGAAAAAAAAAGTTTTTTCTTTGTCAAATTAAACAGGAAAGTTAATTTTTTATTACAGTAGGCCCATAGTATAACTTTTGTACAAAAATTTAAATTCATACAAGTACTTGCCCTAGTCATACCTACAAGTGATTGAAATGTCATCAAATAACCTTTAATGTTAATATTCATTAATATAAAAATAATGAATTTTACAATATGATTTAATATTATGAATCGAAATAAAGAAATGAATTTGGAGAACTGAGCAGTTAGGCATGTTTATGTACATAAATTGATAGTAATGACCAGAAAAAGTGGGAACAACTACTAAACTTGTCTTTCATGTGATAGATCAAAAGTATCACAAGTTTTAGGGTCTTGTTCCACTGAGACATCTTTATTTATGATTTCTCCTTGTACTAAAAGTTTCAGTTGTCTATCAGTTGTAAAATGTGCATATTTTCCTTGTTTAAGTAAGCATATTTAAGTGGTAAGGATTTCAATCACTAAAGTGTACTTACCATCAAGTATTCCAATCCGTTTATAACCTTAGTTTTATTTATTAAGTGTTTTAATTTTACAAGTAGCTTAAATTTATTAAATTTTACAATGTATACCAAATAAGTTACTGATTGCATTTGACCAGAAGTTAACTATAATGTTTTCAAATGTTATAGGTACAGGTATATTCCACCATAAAACTTATCTTCATTCTCTATTACGATGCGTAAAAAAATAATTTATACCTACAAAGTTCTTTACTTACCTGAATGGCAAAAAAGAAAAAACATTTGTTAAACCAATACAACTGTTACACAGACACTAAACAATATTTTACATTGTACAGACATTGTGGTAGGTTGCATGATAAACAAATCAGTACAGAGGCTAATCTTACTTTTATTCAGTATCACGACTGTAGAATATCCAAATAAAATATTTGTATTAAAATGTGACAAGTATTAGTTGTGTTTAAAACTTTCAACAGCTCTAAATCAGATCGTACCAGTGAAAACAAATGCTGATCCTTCTCTCAAAAGTACAAAATATTGTACAAGAAAGCTTGAATGTTCTATATATATATAACTGTGCAAAATTAACAATTTGGGTAATACTGTTATTTGGGGTAAACACGTTGCTGTCAAGAAATTATATATTTTGAGTGAATTAAAATTATTTCAAAGCACAAGCTATAGGGAGGATTTATAAATAGTTTAAGTATGTCAAGTTTTATATTTCATGAAATGTGGTAATTTACTCATCTTTATATACAAATACAATATTCCAACAAAATCTAATTCAGATATTTGAAGACATTACCATTCGGCTTTGATATTTTGCTAATAAGTTTCCTTCTTCCTTGAAAACTCTTAGCTACAATTGCACAAAACTGATTTTTATGACAATATATATATATAAAAATAATTATAAGATCATGAATGCAAATAACCTTTAAAAAAACCCAAAGAAAAAAAAAGAGCAAAATAATAACATACAGGAATTTATTTACAAGTATGCAATGTAGTAATGAGAATGACTTTTATATACTCACAAGAATATGGACGATTTTAATATTTCAAACACTTTGTTTTCCTTGTAGTGGTGAACTATTGAAGCTTCTGAATATTAACTAATGTAATATAACTGAAAAATTATCTTTGGACACTAAACACCACATTTACAACTTTATCTTTATGTCAATTGTTCTGTCAAGAGCAAAAAAACAGTTTTAATACTCTGCTAAATTAATTTATTTGAAGTTATTTTTTATCTTATTACATTACTAAAAAATGGTTTGTTAGCAAAACCAATATTTCTCAACATAGAAAAATAAAATGAAAAGGTTCACTTTTTTTACTTTTCTTTTTCAAATTTAAATCGGTTAAACAATCATCTTTTTTCTTTCGTCAACAATGTCTTTTGAAGTAAAATTATAAATGAAATTAGAAGTATCAACAGACTTATTAAAATTTATCTTAAAACATGTAACATTTGTTTTGAAATGTTGTGTGACCACTGCATACATACTAGACTGTCTTAATTTAATTCTCATCTAATAAGATAATAGTTTTAAAATAAAATACAGAGAAAATCACATTGTAGGACTTTTTATATCTTGATCACACTAGAGGCTTTTCTCATTTACAATTATGAAATACTAACTAGAATTACGATAAAAATGCATTGTTCACATACACAACATAAAAACTTTAAAACCACAATTCAATCACAGTAGATGATTAACTAGTATAAAACACTTTTCACAGAAAATGCTAACTCTTCACTCAATTTGCTTCTTCATACATCATCTTCAATATTCACAACACATCATGGAAGCATATGACAAGAGCTCATGTTTGCAGAGGAGGTATCTTGGCAACTTCAAAAAATACTCTGCATAAAATTAAAATATGAGCACATTTAAGCTACATATAAAATTATCAACTGATGAAATTAAAACAATATAATTCTCCACAATTTAGCATTAAAATTATTGTTTTGCAAAAACATACAATATGTTGAAACAAAAGTATTACGATATCACTGAAACCAACTGTATGCAATATTACATCTGTCAGTGAAATCACTAACAGCCATTGTATTAAACAGTTTAAAATGACTTTTTAAATTGTTTACAATTTGCCAGCCTAATTAGCTAATAACAGAGGAGAAATAACATAATATAGTTGAAATGTTATAAATCACTCTTTGAAACATAAAAAATACTTCCAAGAAGATTATTTAGTCCTAAGAGTATTTTAAAATGGCCCCACCTTCTAAACTAATGGATGTAATGTATTGCTTTGCCAATAGTTAAATGTGTGAAAGAGCACTGATTTAAATACTTCACAACCAGTGTCCAAAAAGGAGAACCAAAGTAACCTTACATATATATATATATTTTTTTTTAATTTCAGAATTATATTTTAAAAACCAGCATTTACAGGCTTGGCATTAAAAATAGGTAATACCAGCAGCTGCTTGTGGTTTCAATCTGAGTACGGACACTGTTGTAATTTCCTCCTAAGCCATACATTGATATTAGCAGTATCTTGATATTGAGGCAATATAAAAAAATTAATCTGTGTTACTGACAAATTAAATGCTTGTATCGCTTTGTTACTGAAAATTCGGTTTGTGATATTAAAATTGGGATTTGCAGATGGTTAAATTTAAACTTAGTATAGTATTGTATCACGATGATAAAATTTTCATTGCTTAATACTGAATTATCCAATCAGTATCAGCACTGTATGAGAGTGGCCTCAAATGTTAATATCTAGGAAGTGCATTCCAATCATGTTCATCAGGTTTTGGTGAATCGTGATAAATCACAGAGAAAGATGATTTTTTCCCCCAAAAAAGTGTTTGTCACATTGTACAATGTTTCGAAATTGCTGAAAAAAGTAGTCTCAATGAAAGCATAAGCACACAGAATCACCAAAAAAGTCAAGTACATTTACAAAAGGTCCAGGAACTTGAGCACTCTCAAAAAACATGACTTTCTCCTTCAAGACTGAAAAAGCTAATGATTAAGAAGTTGTGGGATAATAAACATAAAAAAGTACACATCAGGGAAGTGTTTTTCAAGGTGGCATTGCCACTTATGTTGCATAATGTCTCATTCTTCAACTGGGATTGGTCAGCTTTCATGGCCACCTTGACAAACACTTCCTACTCATATGACTTTTTAACCTTTACTCTTGAAGAACCAATTATTCAAAAGTGTTAGTTTCTTGGTCTTTAGAAATCTACTTTAAAAAGTAAAGTTTGTCATTAAGTAATCAATTCAGATAAGAGTTGATGCAATAGTGTGTGTGGTAGTGGAAATTTCATAGTTTTATTTATCTGCAAGAATAACTAGTAAATGTTTCTGGAACCTTTAACAGTGCAAAATATCAAAAATTTGTTATAAGAACTCCATCATGTGCATTAATTTTTTCCACACGGATACCCTTTTCAGCTTAATTCGATAAGTGAGGGGAGGGATACACGCTTGCAGGAGTATTAGTTAGACACAGTTCGAAGGGCAATAAAACAATAAAATTTAAGAAGAAATAGATGTATATTGTTACAAGCTTTAAATTATTTAGGACAAACAAATGTAATCTCATTTTACAGTCTCAAGAAAAAAAAAAGAGAGAAAGAGGGTAATTTCTTTTTTTTATAGTGCTTACAAGATCAGCCGACCTCATACAGAATTAGGGTAGAGTAAAATAACACATAAAATACAAAGTTTTGCTGAAAAACAGTTTGAAATTTATTTAGGAGGCTTTAAGACATTATACAAATGAAATATATTGAAAGTTATAGTATGGAAACTCTAAAGGTCAATTTGGGGTGAAGATGTAGGTTGTATTAAATGGGCCCATTGCAAGAGACTCAATGATAGGTGATGAAAGTATTTTGAAATTATATTTCTTTTGCAGTGTCCATGTAATGTAATCTTTCTTCAGTTTTCCTAATGGTTAGAATTGTGAAATTACCCAGCTTTTATTAAATCCAATGAACACATGAGATGGTATTTCGTAGAAACTAAATCAACATAGTTTAAGATCTAAGTGTATAGTGATTTTCATACTTCAATGCAATCAAGTTTTTCTTTATGTAAGTTTTGCACATAAGAATATATTTTATTCTATTTGTTAAATTTGAATGATTCATAGAGCTTAGTCACCTTACATTTAAGAGTAGTTATGTTGGAGTTTTTGTGTGCAGTACTGTAGTATGCATTTGTGGTTTGGTATCACATTGTGTGATTTGAGATCACAAACATCTAGCATCACACAAATTACTAGGGAAAATTTTTTATATTTCTATAACTATTACGGCACTAGTTAAACTATCACAGGCCCTGTTAATTTAAAGCTACATATATTTCTGATCTTCCTAGCTTGTACGAATATGCAACTGAACTATATCTTGGGATTAACATTTTCATATAGTTATGTTAATTGTTTTCACATTTGTAAAAACTGTTTTTTAACAAAGTTATACTTAAGTGACTGCATGTGGGCACTGTTCTATTCAAGACCTGCAAACAAGTTTTACAAGAACACTTTTGATATATTCATTAGTATAATTTAGAATAATTCACTGAGAACAGCTTTTATGATACCACAAAATTTTGAGGAAGAATAAAACTGAATAATTTATCAATTAGGTACCTGATACAGTAAAGCTAGTACAAAACAACCTACAACTGTTTATCACTACTGTGAATATTATAGAGGTTCACATGTAGAATCATTTGTACTAATTTCACTTCATAATAACATTGTTTGAATACATTTAGTACATCAATGACTCAAGAAGTAACACAGTAAAAAATTTAACTTTTACCATGTTGTGTAAAATGCTTACAATTTCAAACAAAACATTTTTTAATGTTTTTGCTGAATACTGTTACCATGTAAAGTATTTTTTATACTATAATATTTAATTATTCACACTTATTTTTTAAACAAAAAAAATTATTTTCTACAAATATATCAAAAGCCAAAAAATCAATATGAACGAGAGAGAGAGAGAGAGAGAGAGGGAAATCCAGAAATTTCTTTTAATATAGCCTTATACGATTAAGAACTTAAAACTTATATAATATTAAAATTTGGATTATTAGCTACATTTTTATGCAAATTTATTTGCATTCAGTGATAAGAAAATGGATTAATCAAATTTTGAATGTAACTCACTAAAATCTCCAGACGTGCAGAAAAAAGGTGCCTAGTGAAAGTGTTAACCTCACTAATAACTCAAGTTGTTTTACCTAACATAGCACAGCCTATTTAGTGCTGATAAAGGAAAATTAAGGTTCAAGAACATAATGGTTATTAATTGCTAAATATAATATAAAGGTACTTTATTTCCATACATTCAGGAAATGCCATTCCCATACAACTAGAGTATACAAGCAAGCTGATCAGTAAAGACTGCTGCTGAATAACAAGCACACAAACAATTTCATTTACCCAGAAGTCCAAGAAAGACATGTTTACAATAAGAATTTTTGAATATTTAGATATGTCATACCCAAGTGTAAAGATTAATTTGTTATATATATATATATATTAAAGTTTCAACTTTGTAAATATGTTTTTAAGATCCGAAACAGGCTATTATCCATTAGCAGAAAAAGAACTCACAGTAACAAGAATTGCAAATAATCAACTATACTCATTACTTGGTGAATGTATGTAATGGTGTAGTTGAAACTAACAGCTTTGCCACTGTGACTACACTTAAGGGTTCTAGTTTCATAACTGTCAGTCTAAGAATGGCCCTCCATCAGCAGAACTCAGCCTTCCAGTTATCCCCTAAAATTGTGAACTGAATACATGCTAACTAGTATGCCAAGAAGTATGATGCTTATTTCATTTAACATTTTGTATTGTTGTTTTATATATTGAAAAAGAAACCCATTTAAAATGGATAATGCAAAATAGTGAGATTCAGTAACATCATGTGTGTATATATTATATATATATATATATATATAATTTAATTTATATAAAAACTGATGTAAATAAAACCTGTGCAGTGGTTAATATCATGAGAATCAATGTTCAGTAGAAATAGTCCTTAACTAGAAATAGAAAAAAACAAAACAAAGACAACTGAAAATTAGCACCTGAAAATTCTAAAAATAATTTCTTTAGTTTAAACTTTACTTTCAAAATGCTTTTTATTAAAGCATATTAACATTCCGAGGTGGTTATACGTTAGAAAAAGCACAAACATTTTAAAACACATTCAACTCAATTCCCCAATAATCAAATACATTTTTAGAAATAATGATGAAACATACTTGTGAGAGTATTTTGTTCTCACTGTTTGAAGATTTTTGTGAAGAGGAGTCGTTATAAGCTTGTTGAGCCGTAGGACAAGATTTTCCAAATCTGAAGCATTGTAGCCTGAATGATATTCCAAGGTTGGGCTCTATCAGGAAGAACAAGTTTATTACATGCATACACATACAAAATTATATTATTATAACTATATGTTTCCCATGTTGTTTATAATTGGAGAGGTCATGGTATTTTATTTACTAAAAGGATGTTAATATTTGCAGAAAATATATAGTGTATATTGAATTTGTAACACTTCAGTAATGAATGTTGTATACAAATTCCATAGAAGTAAAGTATCTTAGTTAACATAGAAGATAAACAATTAGCATTTTGACAAGTCTTCAAAAACAGAACTTTGAAACATTTATTGTTTACAAATGTCATTAATGCTGTCATAACACACAGTGAAGAAACATTTTCACTTGTAACAAATGATATAATTTAAGCGAGAAAAGCTTACGATTCAAATAAATACATTAAATTTGTGGAGCATATACATTTCCAACAGGAAATGTTAAGAATGTAATGGTTATTAATTACTGGATATAAATGCATTTTATGTCCATACTCTAAAAAAATATCACTCTCACAACACTAGAGTATACAAGCAGGCTGATCAATAAAGACTGTTGCTGAATAGCAAGTGCAGGAAGAGACTTCATTTAAACAGTGTGTGGTTATTGGCTACAGATTTTACAATGAGTGAAGTTCTTTTGTAATAGAGCAAGTCATAAAAATATTTTCTATATAATACTTGTTTGTAACAGAAAGGGCATCTATTCTGTCATAGTTGTATCTAGGAGTGATCCCATCACTACCCTGTATCTGATCGTAAAGGTGACCAGTAAAGACATTTATTAGCTAATCCACTTGAAAACAACAACAAAAAATACTACCCAAATAATTACTAGTGATTTCCAACCAAAGATGCACAATATTCTAATTTTAACTGACAAAAATTCAAACAGCTTCTTAAGTTAGCCCTGAAGGACAACACTGTCTTTAATGGTCAATTTTATAACCAGAGAGGTATGTGTGTGTGGGGTGGTGGTGGTGAAAAAATAGGAACTCTCCTCGGTCAAATTCTTGCCTCTGTTATTATGAATGTCATCGGATGCATAATTGCCACCACTAATACAATATAGTAAAGCATTTTATCGCCACTTGACTTAGTTGTTGAACATACTAAACTATTATCTTGGAAAACTGTGTCAACTGAATCTTTATAAAAAAACAACAACAATTTTTTAAAGAATTTACATTTATGATTCAATGAAAAATAAATAACATAATTTTTACCATATTATTATACTGAAGTCTGTGAAAATCAAAATTCATCACAATTTGTTTGATATTACAAGTTATTGCATTCAATGCCACTTCACAGATCAATACCCATACCAGGTGCTATTGGCTTTTTTGTTTTGATTAGGAGCATTTATTTTAATAATGCAAATAATATAAGATAGAATATTTATAGGCATATATGCTTATTCAACTAAAATCTGCACCATGATGCACATGAGCATCATCTATTATTTACATGTTCTCATGGTTTGGGGATATATTTTGAATGTACAAGAATGGTTATTTATAGTCATATAGTTACTGTGGAGCTTTGAATTCTTTTTTGAATATTGGCTTTTTATTAACTTTATAAAAGCCAACCAGAAATTATATATAAAATATAAAAAAATCTACCACAAACCACAATTTCTATGAGAGGAGAATCTCACATGAATGCTGTCTATTTACTAACAGTAAATAGTTGTACTTTATTTGGTATGAGTTTATAAATGAAACTACATAATGAACAGTATCAACTAACCCACTCTCCTAGGTTTTTCATTTGGATTGCTAAATAAAGTGCTGCTGCTGCAACCATGGAATCTCTCGTATCAATCAGGTCATAGTCCATTAATGAAGTCTCCAGTATGTACCTAGCTAAGGTCAGAACTTCCATAGTAACTTTAGCACACTGTTCAAAGAAAGATCAACCTTTTAAGAGATTTAAAATAAAACCAAAAATAGTTAACAATAAAAACATCTTCACAAGAGAAAATTTTTTTTCTCTAAGTGGAATAAATTTTTTTTGGGGGGATAGTAATATTTTGGGTTTTAAACATTTATTTCAATGTCTATTGATAACACAGGCCTGCAATGGTTTTTTTGTCTTGAAGTTTTTACATGTCCTACAGTAATTCCTGTATGCTGAATCTGAAAATATCCATTTTTCTCCATCATGTACAGATTTTTCACAAAATGTCATATACACTTTTACATAAGTGAATCATTTTCACTGAAATCGGGTCCCATTTTGTTATGCTTCAAATGTTGACAACTACTGGCTATAAATTTTTCCAGACAGACATGATAGTCTTATTGATTTTTCTAGAACCCACAAGAAATACACTGCTAGTATATAAAGGTTAACAGGCTGCATGATGTATCACTAATTTTTTTATTTTCAATATTATTTATTCATCGGTATGACAACAAGAGGTTGTGTAAATGACCCAAACATATTCTGTTATATTTGTGGTAAATTTGTTGTAAAGAAACAAAGGTAATACATTACAGAATTCATCAAAAAAGCATATTATGCATATTTTGGAATAAAACTTGGAGACCAAGTCAAATCATGGGCTCTGCACAAAGTATGCACGGTTTGTGTCGAAGAGTTTAGACAATGGACTAAAGGTAAGAAAAAGTCTTTGCCTTTTGGAATTCCAGTGGTTTAGCATGAGCCTAGAAACCATTGAGATGACTGCTATTTTTGCTCATGTAATGTGCAAGGCTACGATATTCGAAATAAAAAGGAAATTTCTCATCCAAACCTTCAATCTGCTACAAGACCTGTTGCTCATGAACCTGATGTACCTGTACCTACTCCAATGGAAACTCTTGATACAGTTTCATCTTATTCTGAATCTAATGTCAATAGAAATGATTATAGGAATTACTTTCAAGCTGAAACGTCTGGTGAACCACAACTTTTCACACAAGGTGAACTTAACGATTTGGTGAGAGATTTGGGCCTTCCAAAGGATTCTTCAGAGAATTTGGGGTTCAGACTTTGGGCTAAGAACTTACTTTCTCCAGGGACATCATTTTACTGGTACAGAAATCATGAGAAAGAGCTTATACCATACTTTTCGTAAGAAGGTTCACTGGTTTATTGCAACAATATTGCTGAATTAATACCAATGCTAGGAGCTGCAGTCTATGAACCAAGTGGGTGGCAATTGTTCATTGATTCCTTCAAAAGAAGTCTTAAAGGTGTTCTCCTTCACAATGGTAACATATATGCATCTTTCCTGTTGCTCATTCGGTTAACTTGAAGGAAACGTACAAAAATCTTGAACTTCTTAATAAGGTCAAATATAAAGAACTTGGTTGGCTACTTTGTGGAGACTTAAAAGTCCTTTGTATGTTGCTGGGTCAACAATCTGGTTATAGAAAGTTTCCATGTTTTTTGTGTGAATGGGGCAGTATAGAACAAAATCAGCACTGGATAAAGAAGCAATGACCACGCAGAGTCAGCCTGATACCAGGATTGAAAAACATTGAACGTGAAAGTTTGGTCAACACAAAGAAAGTCCTATTGCCTCCACTTTATATAAAACTGGGCTTGATGAAGCAATTTGTAAAGATCTTAGACAAAGATGGTGATTGTTTCAAGTATCTATGTGGGCAATTCCCAGTTCTTTCAAAAGCAAGACTTAAAGAAGGGATTTTTGTTGGGCATCAGATTAGGAAATTTACTTCGAATGCACATTTCGAAAGTACACTGAGGAAAGTTAAAAAAGAAGCATAGATTGCCTTTAAAGATGTTATTGACAAAATTGTAGGATACGACAAGTATCCAATTTATGAAAATATTGTCAATAACTTACTTGATAAATTCAAAGAGCTGGGTTGTAATATGAGCTTCAAAGTTCATTTCTTACACTTACATATTGACTATTTTCTTGAAAATCTTGGTGCCATCAGTGAAGGGGAAAGGTTTATCAAGACATCAGGGAAATGGAGAGGAGGTATCAGGGAAGGCGGAACATAAGCATGATGGCTGATTACTGCTTGGTCACTGAAACGAGATGCTTCAGATGCAGTACATAACATGTAGTTTTGAGACTAAAAGATGTAGATTTCACAAAAAAATCAGGATCAATGAGGATGCATATTCGTTTGACATCAATGTTCTTCCCTTTTCTTCAGTTTGTTTGTATTTGTGTTAACAGACATAATAATAAAAAATGTTCATTATGGTAAATGAAATAATAATTTGTTCTAAGTAAGTTTTTTCTTCCTGATTTGTAACAAATCCTTACGTGATAAAACAAATGAATATTATTTTCGAAATATGCATAGCTGAATTATGGAAAATCCATTATTAAAACCAAAACAATGTTTATGAAATTTAAATTTGCAGGCCTGTGTAATCAACATAGGCAATGTATGATAACAAAAATATTTCTTTTTATATTCATGGCATATTTTACAATATTTTAATTATACTAATCTACTAGACAACAATTATTAAGAGTCAGTCATTATTAACAGCATATGCCTTGCTGCTTGTCTTCTTTATACAGCAGGACTATACTCATCTACAACTAATTAAAGAATAAAGCACAATAAAAACTTGTCAAATATGTTTTACTGATGATACAACACATCTCTTTGACAAGTTGATCTGATAAAGTTACATGTTAAATGTCTAACTTACCTTCATGATTATGATACATAAGGCTCATAGTTAAAACAAACCCATCAATTTGATAAGTAAGACCATTTTTAAGGCTAAGTGCATTCACCAAACAATTTCTAATGTAGTTATTTTACATTTAATAATAATGAAATGGACAATTCCTTGCAGGTTTTTTTGTAACAAATTTTGAACTTATTGAAGCCAAGAGATTATAATTATTAATTGTAAGCTTAAACTGAAGTCACCTTGTTGACCATTGTTGGCAAACTTTATAAACTTTGCCTGTTTTTGAAAGTTTATTTCAAGTATTATATATTTTCATGTTTTGCATCATGTTGATCCAATTATGTTACTAAATTCTTGTCCTGTTACTTAAATTTAAAATTAAGTATGGAATAACTTGATCATCCCTATAAACACAAATTAATTTCACAAATATTAATCCTCATATTATTGATTTGGTTTTATTTTTTTAATACCAGTGGGAATTACATATTGCATCATATTAATTATAATTTTGTTTTGTGCTTGTTCCAACACTATGTATAAAGAACTGACTAAATAAAAAAGTATGATGAAATTACTCATCTTCTGGGTGAAATATACAGTGGGTCCCACCCCAGCAGTAGTTACTGATGCAATATTAATAGTATTTTTGTTCGACTTGTTTGTTATTAGTGACTCTGTAACCTACAAAATAATGGATTCACAAGCAATTTGGTACATAAATAGTTTAGAAAAGTGTGTTTAAAAAGCATATGTGCCTCATTGATAATTCTAGGGTTAAAACAGTAGTTGTGTGAATCTGATATTGATTTAAAAAACTGTTAACACAAATTACACAATTATTTTTACACACTAACTTTACTGACATTCTGTGAAAACAAACAAAAAGCACTTCTTTTTGTTAGACAGTGGGTCTATTAACTGTTGTTTAAATTCATCTTGAAAAGAAAAAGGAAAATTCTGCAAAGCTACTATAACAAAAGTACCTGAATTATTCAACAAAGAAAATGCTTAATTTATGAAAAACAGTAACTAAAACTCAAGTTGCCAAGGTTAACAGAAATTTTTTATTCATAATTTCTGAACAAAGATAAATCTTAAGTACTAAAATAAGTCAAGGTGTTTACAATTTCCTCTAGAAAGACACCAGTTTCATTTCTAAAAGTCCATCCAAAAACATGCATTTTAAAAATTCAAACAAAAAAATAATCTATTTTTATGATACAAAAGTTCCTGTTCTTGGGATATACAAATTTAAATAATACAAAATTCTGCTTGATGTTACTTTATACATGAACAGTGTACAACTTTATTGTGACTACAGCTTGACCTTAAATAGCAAATATACAATTTCCAATTTTAAGCTAATTATTAATGAATTAAAAAAATTAATACTGATGTGGTTTATAACTTAAGCAGAACTTAAAGAAGAAGATATATTTTTTCTACTCACCCGAGCATAACGCCTAAGAAACCTGTAGGAGAGTGACAGACCAAGATCAAAGTTCATAGCCTTGAGAATGCTAATTTCCATTTTAAGAAGTTCTTTACGGCTATAAGCATCATCACAAATGTAAAGAAATTCATCAATCACTGGAGGGATCCGCTCCTGATATTTCCCAAAGATAAATAAATATGAAATATAATAAGATTGTTTTTCATATTTTAATATCATATCCTTCTTAAAAATTGTTAAATACATCATTTTCTTTCAAAACAAGTTTCATGAGCACTTAAACAGAATTTGGTTAAATGTGTGACCAAAGTTATATGTATAGTCAAACACCTCTTTC
>NW_013665668.1:1124127-1126100 GCF_000517525.1 Limulus polyphemus | reverse complement strand
AACAGAATTTGGTTAAATGTGTGCCAAAGTTATATGTATAGTCAAACACCTCTTTCTACTGTACCGTGTATTAAGTTATGTACCAAGATGTGTACTTACTTATATTTAACTGATATGCTGATAAGAAACTAATGTTATTGACTGTACTACGTCAAATGAAAAAAAGGTTTAAGGCTGGTATATTTTTTCATTACATTATTAACTATAAACTATGACTTTATAGCTTACTTAAACTGCACTTGAACTCAGGTTAACCATTTCAGAATATTATTGAAAAAAAACAAAAAACAAATTTACTACAAATGTTTAAAGTGAATGATTAGTTAAGTTTTTTTGCAGTGTTTGTAATAAACTTATTACAGCTTGCAATACAGAAAAAAAAAATTAAACAAAATTTCCCTTAATAATGAAACACATGGAAAACATTATATCAGTTAATAAAATGTTTAATGTAAATATAAAATTTAACATTTCTTTTTACTAAAAAAACAACAACAAAAAAAACATTCAAGCATGAAAATGTCTAAAAACAATTTAAATATTCTAAATAATTTTTGATATCAAAATTCCGCATGCAAAGTGATAATGTGTAGAGTTAACATTCTTCATAATTCAAGTACTATGTGGGCTTTCGATTCCATACAAATCAAAATTTTCTAACATTTCTTTTCATTAAAAAAGTAAAATGGATTTTACTTGTTTATTTTCTTTAAACACAAATCTGCACAATGGGTTACTTGCACTGTGCCAACTGAAGGAATCAAGCCCAAACTCATTTAGCATTACAAACCCTTAAGCTTATAGCTAAACTACCAGGTATAGTTTCAAAACATAACTTCAAAGTGATAATACAATGAAACTATAACTTTACCATACCGTTTCGTTTAGAAAAAGGAAGGGGGAAAAAAAAAGGCAGCAAATATTTTAGAAGAAAATATATAACAACAATTTATGTTTATATAAACTCACAAAAAAACAAATAAACAAAAAAAGAGATCATGAACTTATTTTAACTCATTATAACCCAGATAATGTACCCACATCAAATTTGCAGGCAATAAATATTGCAGTAGAACCAACAAGTTGTAACGTTGACTTTGGAACAGGATTTTTCATGAGATAGTGATCAACAAGCTTTACTGCCAGGTATAATGTTTCATGATTCAGTTCAAAAGATTCTTGGACTTCTACCATCCAGTCAACCAGAATAGCCCTCATGGACTTTGACAGTTCAGGCTGCCTACTCAGATATTTGTCTGTGACGAACTTAAGCTAAGAAGAAAAAAATGCATTATAGAAACAAGTATACTAAATAAGTAAGATCTTAAAAAGGTTGTGATAAGTAAATGCAATAGCTTTATACAAAATAACTTTAATGATTAAACTATAGTACACATCTTGTCTTTCTTCAAATGAATTTCTTTAAATATAATGTATATCAACTCTTTTGCTGTATAGTTTGGATATATCGAAATAAACATTTAGACTCACTGACTGCAAAATTTGAATTTACCCCATGGATACCAAAAAAATATATCCCCCTGTACTTGAAACAATCACCAAACCTGTGTGCATGCTGCCATCTGCATTCTAGATGTTTATATGCCTCAGCTGACTGACCACGTGGTGACACTCGCTTTAACTTTCCATGTTTTGGAGCCAATTTTATTGCTTTATAGGCGAGTTACTTATGTGTTATGTTTGTTATACTTATCAGTGACTTTCAGGAATTATAGTATATATTCTCTTACACGTTAATATATGATAGAGGCTTTGAAATTCAATGAAATAAGACATTTCTATGTGGATAATTGACACTTTTTGGGAATCAGTCTGAAAATTCATTGTGCAGCGAAAGGTTTAATATTAATGGATTTCTTTATAAGTCCCTATATATATATATATATATATATATATATATACTAGTACTACGTAAGACTATATTACTTGTTATTATAACTAACTATACACGA
>NW_013665668.1:1111422-1123928 GCF_000517525.1 Limulus polyphemus | reverse complement strand
AGTAAGTTAATTAGTAGTATTTATTATACTACTATATATATATATATATATATATATATATATACGTACAAGACAGATTCTGATTTATAAGTACCATCAGCAAGACTGAATGAGTACATAAAATATTCTCAACTTCACATGGTTTAATATCCAGTCTCTTATTTACTTACTATTAACAAAACAAGAATACTATCAGTATTTCTCATTAATAATTTAAAACAAATACGTAACATATTACAATATAAAAAAATATGAAAAACCTAAAACTTTCCCACATCTTGTACAGAATTACCAAACTTTTCTGTCAAACTAAAATTTAAAATAACAAAAAGACATTACCATGATCTTTTTTTTATCTTTCAATTTAACCTGTGAAATATTAACAAGTGATTTTTCAATTAAATTATATGAAAACTGTTCACCAACAAAGAAACAGAACTTAGTGATGCGTGGAAATTAGAAAGAAAATGATGAGAATTAGTGACACATATTAAAAGCAAAACAACAAAGCTAATCCAAACAAGACTCATAGGAGCAGAAAATCAATAAACATTGGAAAAAAAGGTTAAACTCTTCAAGCTTTCAACTAGACAAAAGAAAAAAGTGCATATTAAAATATAGTAGTATTATAGATGTAAGTAAAATATGAAGGGAAGTAAAGGGTATACTTTAATATGATTCTAAAAGTAATGAAATATTAGATCCTCAAGAAATTAATGTCGCTTTTTTTAGATGAAAAAACCTGAACAGCTTATATATCAAAACAAAACATTTATTAAATAAAATAGTTTCCATTCTTATTGATGATGCTTTTCCATCTTACAATCAGGTTGTTAATGCCCTGGTTAAAGAAGTCACTTGGCTTTGAAGTAAAAAACACGTCGATGTTTTCTTTAACACCTTCCATATTTGCATACGTTTTTCCCATTACGATGGTGTTGCAGCAAACAAAAAAAGATGATAATCTGATGGTGCCATATTTGGAGAATATGGTGGGTGGGGGAGTAAACTGAAGATAAACAAGAGATAAAGTAGGAGAAAGCGAGGTGCTTCAAGTGGGAAGGAGAAGTTCTAGTGGCTGAGGTTTGAGAAAAACAGAAGAACAATGACCACAAGCCATAGAAGAAAAGGTTGAGATAAATCAGATTGTAGTTGAGACAGAAAAGCATCAGCATGAGTATGAATGTCTGGGGTTGGTGATAAGAAAAGAAAGCCAGAAGGCAAAGGATCATGAAGCAAAACAACCCAAGACTCATCTACTGGAGAAAGAGAAAGGATGTCACATACCTGAGTAATCAGAGTTACAAAGGAAGAAGCAAAGCAAGCAGAGGGAAAAACTAGTTAAAGTCAAGTCATTGTTACATGAGACAGGCTCAGTGGAAGCAATAGAAACAGAAAAGACAAGGGACCTGGACAAGAGAATAATGAGGCAGAAAAGTACCAACTACCTGATATACAACAGAAATAACATCATTAACAGACAAAGTGCTTCTGGTCACTGTTGAAGTAGGAGGTATCAGGGTTTTAGGAAGTAGCAGAAATGTGGATCTGAGAATTCATGATCAAAAATGACCCTGGAATTAATAATGGTTGTCTTTTCATCATTTTCATATTGTAGTTAAATAGGTGAGAGTAGTCATAGTCTAACAAAAAAGAATGAGCCCGTGTTCATGTGCTAGTACTCTTGGGGATTACTACACATGGAGGATGTGCCGCTCTCATATTGGTGGAGGGATATAGTCTATTGATGATTATTTTATAGGATGCAATACACTTTGTCATATGTAAGGGTGGGAGCTTTGTTGAAGGCTTATGATATGCACAGGAAATTACGTGGCAGTGCATGCAAGGTGACAGCTGTTTGTTGTGCAGAGGCAAGTAGCATTTCTGAACTTTTTATTCCCCCATTCTCCTTTTCGTCCGAGTTATCCTATATGCCTAAACCTATGCAGAACATCTTAATGGAATTTCAGCAACTTTTCTTGTTTATAATATCATTTATTCATACATGCACTACAAGTAAAGGCAATGCTCCTTGGTGTTTACAGTTTATTGTCCTGAACTTTAGAACCTTATAATCAAATTGAGTTTTAGACTTTCCATGTTCCCCACTACACATCACTATATTTTATGAGCCACCATTACATGAACCTCTTGACCATTTCATTCATCAATGCAAAAAACAAAAGGTTCAAATCTATTAAATTGGTATATCAATGGTAATTGATTCTGCTCTATAAAACTTGGTTCAAATCTATTAGACTGGTATATCAATGGTAATTGAATCTGCTCTATAAAACTTGGTTCAAATCTGTTAAATTGGTATATCAATGGTAATTGATTCTGCTCTATAAAACTTGGTTCAAATCAATTAGACTGGTGTCTCAGTGGTAAATGAATCTGTGTTTACGAAACATTTTAGCCACAGTGCACCTTTGTAAACACAACACTCTCATCTCCCACCTCCCCTCAAGCAACTTAATCCATCCCTCAACTTTCTACTTTGATTTCAGCTCCTAATATGTGACACCTCTTCCCTCTCCTTCCAATATTATCTCTAACTTATCTTCAAGTAAGCAAGCTCTGCAAATGAAATGTTATGTATCTTTCTGAACCTACTGATAAATTAGAATAAGGCTAACAATTCACAAACATAACCTAATCCTGGCTCTAATTGCACCCTCTAGAAACCATCTTACTTATTTCTATCTATTATAAAGACAAAAGCTATAGCTTTCAAAAGTGCTTTGGTTTAGTTTCATCATTTTCATTTACTTATCCCTGTATTACCTCTAATCATATTGAAGTTCTGTATTAGTTCTCTATTAAATATCTAACCACCAAATATATGAAAACCTAACTAAAAAAATAAGCTATTTCAGAGTTTATAGATTAAACTGAAGATAAGTCCAACACTTAAATCTCCCTATTAATTATTACTGATACTAGTGATCATTTATACAATAACTAAAGATGCAAACCACATCTAGTACAACTAACTTTGATTCCCAATAATTTACTAAATACTTAGCAGCTACTAAATGATAAAGGAAACAATAATTTTACCTTTTAATATAAATAAATTTTCCCTCTTACTCTACTAACAGATCATGTCTGCATAAAAAAATTCAGTAGAGTAGTAATAGAATATGAGTCTAGATTGGCTAAGTGGAAAAAAATAAATCTTGCAATATATCTACAGAGTCAGTAAAAAATGAAGTGACTGATTAAATTCATTACTTGGCTTACTTCAGTGTACTATTGTACCTATTAGCCCATAAAGTTTTGTTGGTTAAGGCAAGATACACCATATTTTGAAATGGTTGGGATAATAGCAAGAAAATTTGAAGAGTGACCACACAATACTATCAAACATACTTCAAAAAACTGATTTATACTTTCCAGCAAAAATTAATATAAATTATTTTTTTCATTAGTATATCATCATATTAATGTGTGTAAATCTGTAGTTTCAATTTTTGGTTTGTTTATAGTTATAAAAAGAAGAGTATTAATATTCAAATGTGGACTTTAAGTTTTAAATACATGAAACAAATCAAGAAATATGGCCTTTTTTAATTTTTAAAATAGATGAAACAAATCTTGAAATAACGAATATTTTAATAAAACTATTATCATACTGTGTAGCAAAACATTACCTCTCTCTTCTTGTAGTAGTTAAATATATCATTTACGTAATTAGGCTCTGCAAAGGGATCTTGAAGAGATTCATTGTCAAAGTCCAAAACTCCAGGTGGAAGAGTATCAGAAATAAAAGTAGTAGCTTCTGATGCAGGTTTGGGTTCTTTTGTTTCATCTCTGTCAAACAGCATAAGTACTCAAGTAATCAATATAAGCTACTGCAATAATGTACAATTATCTAGAGCCATAGCCTGATAATGTTCCATAACTTATATATGTGATACTAAATACAAATAGTTTTGAAATCCATTAAAAGTTTTGTCGGTATGTATATTAAAAAAAGTGCTGTAATGATACACTGCTCACTGAAAAACTAGTATAAAGCACAGTACCATACATTATTTGAAAGCTACAGTTTTAATGCATACATTCTATAATAACATTTCATTTTAAATGATTAACACAAGTCAAGACAATGATATTTATGAAACTATAATAAAAATGTTTATGTTTTACAATACCAGTCATTACAACCACCTTTACTTGTTTTTACAACACATCTATACAACTAAAAAACAGGAAAGCTTACCGTAGTATCATGAGCTTAAAGCACCAATCATACAAAGTAGTTTTAATAAATATATGTTATGTGGCAGAGACAGAACCTAATACATATAAACACACATGCATCTTTCACCTAATATATCACATGTTGAAAGTTTAAGTAAATAAGTTTTAGATTGAGATTTTTCAAGAATTAAGCTTTTTTTATAGTTCAATCCATAGAACACAGTTCAAACAAAATATAAAAGTTTATAAATGTCAAAAACTGACCCTTCTTCCTTTGCTACTGTAATGTGAGTTGTGTCCTCTCCTTGTTCCTGAGAACTTAAAGTATCTTTTGAGCAATAGCTATCAACCTGCTTTTGTGAGTCACATTGGTCTTGTTCTGCCTGTTGTGTCTTTTTCTGATTTTGAGAGTCTGATTTGTTCTGCTTCTTAGACAATCTGGTGCTAGCTTTCTTAACTACTTGTTCAAAAGCTTTTTTAGGCTCAGCCACAAATGCATTAGTGATATCCCCAAACACTGAACGTTTTTTTGGACACAATTCTGGAGAGTTTTCAGCAGTTCTTTTGGCATTGTTAGAAATATCAGCCTGTAACTTGTCATTCTGAGCAATAATAAAATATATTTGGAAAATTAAGTTTTTCAAAAATATAAGCAAATTATAAATTAAAAGCTCCTATTTTTCTGTATGTAATATTACAGGAATTTTGATAACTATAATTATTTGAAGTACTTCATTTCATACACCTATCTATAAAATTTGGAACAAATATTAATTTATACGATGTGAAATTTGGCATATAAATACATACAAAAATCAAGTGTATCAACGTAATAAACTGACAAAAATACACCTTACACAAAAGACATACCTAATATTCAAATAGGTCAAACATTTTATAAAGCATAAAAATATGTTACACAAATATTTTTATAAAATAATTGTTTTTCTTTGTTGCTAAGCATAAAACTAACTGGTTATTTTTGCTGTGCTCATCAGTGGTTTTGAAACCAGCTTTTCAGACTTACCACTGAGCATTTGGTGGGCTTATCAAATCATTTCATCTATTGCAATTTATTTTTCTTTTGAAATTCAGACTACATGAATAACTCATTTTAAACTGGTCTTGTGTTATTGGTATTTCTGTAAACACCCCCAACTCAAAGGACCCAACAATCTTCAAAAACCTTCTATTATCCTTTAATTAAAATTAAGTTAAAATAATCAAAGTATTGATAATTACACCAGAAATAAAGCTAAAATGGAAACTTCAACTTTATTTAAAACTGAGTAAAAACTAAACTTCATTATCAAAAGAAACAGGCAAATAAAATAAAGTATATACCTCATTGTTGAGTTTTAAATAATATTATTATTATTTTTTTATTAATTCCACAAAATCTGGTGAGATCAATGTTAGGTTTAAGAAAGAAAAACATTTTCATCATAACTCTAAAAGATGAGATAAATGTTTATTTTCTAAAATGGCTTTACAGATCTCTAACTTCACTTTGCCATAGTTAGTCTGATGATGACAGATCTATTTCAACACTAATTTGACATCTCACTGTGAGTGTGATTACAGACAGATTGAAACTGATTGTCTATATAAAATATAACAATGTGTACATTTTATGTTTAATAAATAGTGCAATAATACTAAAATTATTCTGAGGAGGAGGAGGAAAACAAATAATGCTGATAATTATTCACATATAAAAACTAGTAACAGCAGTTGTCTTGGATAGTTTAAGGCTCCTATTACATTTTGGGTCTATTTGACCCAACACTGGTGTCCATAACATTGAGATGTAACTAGGTGCATCTTTGAGATTATTATAATGACAGTTTACATTAATTTCTAGTATTTAATGTAAAAAAGTAAAAGTTACACACACTTTTTATTATAAATTCATGGCCATTTAAGTTTGATTTAAATTGCATTGGGTCAATGACTTGAAACATACAAGCAGGGATAAACATGTTGATTTTACATTAACTGCGGCAGGAGCAGCTCAGTTGCCGTTTTCTGACTCACAGATAAAACTGAGTTGCCATCAATCACAATAAAATGGTAACTTTCTCCATTCGCATAGAGTTATAGTTATATACGTGCGACTGACAGATATTTCCATCATTTGCAGCTGAGCCATAGAACTTCAATGACGGAAATATCCGTCATCCGCAGTTAATGGGTTAGCATCACTATTTATAGGAATGAGATAAAATAAAACAATGAAAACTTAAACTTTCAAAGCCACCTAAAAGGTGCTCTTAGTTATGTGTAAAGCAAAATAAACCCTAAAGATATTCAAAAGTTCATTAAGTTATAATTGCACAATTAAATCATTTATCAACCATTAAGGCCATGGTTCTCAACTTGTGGTCCATGGACCATTAAGGCAGGCCTCGAGAAATATTTTCAGATCTAGGAGCCAGCCCAAAAACTTAGGAGCCAGGTCCAATATAGGAAAGTTATGGAATATATTTTGAGCCAGTTGTGTGGTTATGATATGAGACACACAGTTTTACACTAAAAAACAAAGGGTTCATTATTAAACTTTATTATATGACATATATTAAAGTTAAACTTCAATATGTGTAATCATTAAAATAGTATACTAAATAACTATAACTTAGGTGGATTCTTGCAGTGAATGAAAGTAAAATAAGAATCACAGTGATATCGATAGGCCAGGCAGATGTTTCAGAAGAGGTCTAATCTACTCATCCCTACAACACTGTACAATGATAAGCAAAGGCCTTTTGGTATACCTAAACTAATTTCACTACTGTTTGTACCGGGAAATGAGGGCTATATTTATTTACTTTCACAGCAATGAGTGCATGCTAATGATTACATGATATCAACAACCAATTGATAGTATGGCCTGAACTAACTGCCTTTGGTCCCATCTGAGTCTAAACATTTGCACTGATTGGTTGAATTGAGAGAAAGAAAAACAAAATGGTGCAAAATAAGTAATGTGTTGTGCAACCTCAGTGCTTCATTCCTGAAAAAAACCTGAAGAAGCGCTAAATCCACCATTAACATCCTAGAAACAAAGTTTGCTTTCAGACTCAAAGAACGAAAAAATAGTTACGGACTTCCTAGAGTCCAGAACTTTTTAGATTCAAGTTCTGTTTAGAACATTTCTATGCATGAATAAAATGGGAGAAAATACTAGGTGCCACGATTTGTCGAGGCCTGCCTTACATGAAAATTCTATAAGGATCAAGGCTGGATTAAGGTTTAGTGGGCCCTAGACCCAGGTAATATTTGAGAAAAAAATAACAATAATGATAATAACTCACTCTTGTCTCTATTCTGCTAGTTTTATAAATCATAATTGTTTTATTTGGGTGAGCCTAGGTGGTCTATCCATTAATCTGGTACTGATAGGGACCCATGATGGTAAACATGGAGTTTTCATATCATTAAAAAAAAAAGTTATACTATGTTTGATTAATTAAAAATAATGTTTTATTTGAAAATGTAATTAGTTTACATACTCATGACTGTGCCACTCTTACACTATAGGGTCAGCTTCTACAAATAGACCAATCTGAGTATGGGGGACCATGAGATTATATTCGGTTTGTGAACAGATCAATGAGGGGGAAAAAAAAGACATATGCCAAGACGAGTAAACACTTTGTGGTCATTACAAACAATTATGATGGATAAGATATACTGGTAGATGTACAAATGTGTTTACTTAATATTTATAACATGTACAATTTGTTACATCCTTTACCTTTGTCATCTGCTCTTCTTTCACTTTTCTAGTCATTGATCCTTTAAAAACATTTAGTGATGTCATCTTAGAGGGCTACTTACAAACCAGGCCACCTGAAGTTACAAAGAGATTATATGCGAAACATAAGCTGTATATAAAGGAGTTTCTATCTTGCATATTTTTATTTTTACTTGTCAAATAAACTATCAGTCTCTATAATTACTATTTGTAAACGATTTTAGCTATTTTTAATACTTAATATTCAGAACTTCCAAAGTTTTTTATATGTGTAGTAGCTTTAAACAGAGGAAAGATTTTCACAAATGTATAAAAGCAAAATAAAATTCTGATTACAGATCAATAACAAGCTTCACAAATTTACATTATGTTTCTATAATCTTTAAATAAGGCTTATTTATAAAACATATGGAAAGTTTTAAATCTCAGGAAATACAGCCTGATTTGATTACATCCACAAAAGTTCCACAGCTAAATTTTATATTGACATAAATTACTATTTAGTGTTAAAATGTTCCCTTGAAAGCATCTAAAGTTTTGTATGTTCATTCCTACTGGGGCTTCTTGACACCATAAAAGAATAACCACCAAAACAGTCACATACAACACTAGCATAATGTCCACCTACTGGTTTTCAACCACAAACCCATTGATAATTAGTGAAAACAGAAACTTGGATTCATATATGAGAATGCATTCATATTATGAAACTGCTGCCAATTTTGATGACCTCAAGAGGAATACAAGTTAAGAAAAACAAGGCTTTAACTTAAGACACCTGTTATGGTGTAAATGTTTTTTGTTGGCAAGGTGCGATTATAATCAATTATATTAGCAATAAGAAATAAGACTCAAGTATTATGCACTCTTCTTTTTCGAAAAACCTTAAGAAGTCGAAAAACTAATGCAGCATAAGTTACAATATGTCTAATACTATTGTCTTATGACAAATATATAAATAACTAATTCATTTACAACAAAGTGATACAAATTTATTTTAGTGGCAGGCAGGCTCCACAGTATTTTATGTGCAGTTTCAGGTGCCTGTCACTAGTTATCGATTAAAAAAAAACACAATTTCTTTATTCAAGTTTATTAGTGTTAAATACTTGAGTAATTAAGTAATATGTAACAAAGATGTGTATGCGGTCATCTAACAACGTTAAATCGATCATTTACTTGGCTGTTGACAGGCCAATTAAAACTCCTTGATGTGCTGCCAGTTGGACAAGCCAAGTATGCAACAGTACAAATATTTTTGATAGTTTATTAGTCATAGGTTTCAATTACTGTTAGCATGTTATACATCATACGTACACTGCAGTGTTACACTAAGAGCATGGGAATCCCATATTTGTTAAGTGTGTCCCCTTGAAAACAGTACATTGTGAACTTAGTGACATGACTGCCATTTTGACCTGTCATATGCAAATTTCCACAGGCAGGTCTATATTTCACTGAATGAGTCTTTCTGATGTATATGCTTAAAGAAATAAATATAAATAAATCAATTTCACTTTTGACCAATCAGTGGGCCACTAGCAGGGAATTCTAAGATGTCTACAACAAAGCTTAAAAACTACATCACACTTCTAGCCTTGCCTCATGGCAAGCAACTGAAGCACTAGTCACACTGATCTGGCTAACCAGATGCATGACCTATTTTTACATTGTTTTGTGTTGTTTAGGGCTCATTATTTAAGTCTACGCATAAAAGAAAGTAAAAAGGAGCATTTGTAGCTTGACTTACATTAATGAAGAGTAATAAAATACACACAAATTTAATATACTAATATAATAGAACTTAGGAACAATAGTGACATTGTATTATTGGATCAGTTTAAACTATGCGACTTTAAAAAGTTTCTCATATAGATCATGAAAATCAACCAAGGGTTAAAAATAGTTGAAATAAGCAAGTCAGTTATTCATCCTGTAATTTAATGGTTGTATATTTCTCCATTTCAACAAGTATGAAATCATTTATTTTTATTCTTTTGTTTTTTATAGAATTAAGTAAAGTATGTAAAAAAAAGAAAAGAAAAAGAGAGAGGTTAGTTTTTGGCCACCAGAAGTCATTGCTCAGCAAACCTTTTAATAAATACCAAAAATAAAACTTCCTTGGTAGTGTCTCTGGCAGGCAAATGAGACTTACACACTTTCATTAGGCTTAAAAAGCTTAACCAAATCAACAACTTTGCCACTTTACACATACTTTGAATTGTCTGCTACTTGCTAACTTAAAAACTCTGGTTTTCATATTATGTGGTTATAGGCCGATAGTAATACAGGTTTCAACAAAAACAAGAACTGTAAGGATTATTAAAAACATATATATACTGTCTGATTGAAGCATATCTCAACTGCTGTCGAGAAAGAGAAAAATTTCAGTATGATCAATAACTAAAGCTTAAAACTAAACTGAATATTTAAACATAGGATATTTTTATAAAAAGTTCAAATTTGAAAAGAATAAATATGGTGTCTGTCTCCTTGCTTAAAATTTTGGCAATAACTTTTAGAATACTATGTTTCATTTTAGATTCCTAATTACAGGATAACAATTGAGGTGTTGGAAAAAGTAGAAAGAAAAAAAAGTTTTCATTAAAGTTGTACCTCATTTCAGACATTTTTAAAACTATTAAAACAAACTTAGAGCTTGTTCTTACTCGATTATATAGAAGCTAAAAGCAACTTCATTCAGGGTTGTTTTAAATATTTTTAGGCTTAAACAATCCACGACCGATATATTTAGAAGGATGGAAGTAACAGCTTTACTAATAGGAGTAATAGCTATATAATCCAGGAATCTAGATTTTTTTCTAAGAAACCCAATTCTCTGTTATGAGTTATATATTACAAATTGATTCCCCAAATGATGTGATGGGTAATGAAGGCAGACCATATCATAAGCATTATGTATGGACAATGAGGGGGCCATTTGGACCTTTAAAAATTAAAGTTGTCCCTGTAAAGAAAATAAATCTGGTTAGATCTTACATTTACAGTTTTTCTAATTAAGTATTTTAATAAACACTACTAATACTACTTTCAACCACTAATTTATAAATTAGAAATATAAAAATACAATAACTGCTATGTACTTGATAAGGCAGAAAATATATTCAATATTACCAAAATGAAATAACAAACGTCAACTGTTCTCTGTAAGTATAACAAGGTATATTAGTTTATAGTTATTAGAATACCATTATCATATCTTTCAGTTTTAGTTTATTGCTATTAATTTAGTATAATATTAGACTCCGACTTAGTCTGAATCTAATTATAACTATAAGCTCAAACAACAAGTCTTAGCCTTAACTTTTTCAGATATTCGATAAGCCTAACTTATTTAGTTATTACTCAAATGTTCTAAGACTAAGAATTAAAAACAATTATCTTATTGAACTTTAAGTTATTCTCTATAACTTCATTTAAATTAACTTTATATGCATCTTGACATTAGTTCTAATTAAACTAAATTAGTAGTATCCAAGTCAGCATATTTTAAATTATAGTAATACTATTACTATTTAGACTATTAGCTTATAGTAATAGTTTAAAAAGTATAATGTAAATAATTTAGTAAAGTTCTACTCTCAGTCTCACCCTTAAAATTTAAAAATAAAAATGTATGTTAAAACTTACAATTAGTATTACATAATTACATTTAAAGATATGAACGTCTAAGTATAATTCAAAACAAAATAATTAACGTTCCCATCTAAAGTCAAAATATATTTGTGTTAAAATACCCTTATCGTGTTATTTACAGTTTGCTTAATAAAGGTAATTTCAAAATTACTTATCTTCCATACTTAAAATTAAATCTCGTCCTTCTCTTACTTTTTTACCAGAAACTTGTGACAAACCCAATTGTTAACGCTGTTACTTCAAAAATTGTACTATCGTTCAAACACGTCAATGATTGGTTAACGTTTACAAAAACAGCCAATCAAAGAACAGTATAACTAAAATAGTTTCTGTTTTTCTAATCAGCTGTAAAAAAATAAATATGAGCTAATTAAGCTAGCATAGATATTATATACCATAGGATTACTTTATTGTTAAGTGCAAAGCTATACAATGAGATATCTGTGCTTTGCCCGTTGCAGGTATCTAAACCCAATTTTTATCGAGTTAAGTCCTTGGAACCACCAAGAATACTATATGAAATAAATGAACAGAATATTATTGTTTAATAACAAACTAAACAGAAAGAAAGAGTAAATAGAACTTAGTTGAAAATATAATTATAGTGTTTGACAGTAAATAAAATTATAGAATTTAACCTATTGTTACGACAGCGGAAGTCACGTGATCCTGGAAGGATGCTCGCTGGAGTTTCTAGAAGCATCATGACTGTTCCTGGCAACTCTAGTCTTTTCTAGGCGCCCTCTATTTTAGTATATAAGCCCGGCAAATAAAGCGGAGATAATAATGGCAGATAGATATAGAGACAGATAATTGAGTTAAGCGAGCTGTAGGCACCGTAAGTAAAGTGCGTGAATCGTTGTGAACTATAGCGTGTGTT
>NW_013665668.1:1103326-1111309 GCF_000517525.1 Limulus polyphemus | reverse complement strand
AGGACTTGTATCGCTGAAGTTCCTCGGGAAGAATTTATATCGGAAATTAACAAACGACCAGAGACTTAACACTATATAAAATCCAGCGTGTGTCACGTCACGCCGCGCTTGATTTCTCGAAATAGGAGTCATAAAAGCCAAAATACATTTATTCAGATAGAATAGTTGGATTACTGTCTGAACATTACTATTTTAGTGACGGGAGTGCAAGGGGACAGTGAGGGGGTGGGGCGTGATACCTTATAAATGTAGTGAGTGTTGGTATAATAAGCCTAGAGTAAGGAGGTAGTGTAGATCACCTAGTCTAGAGCCAAGTGCATAAAATTTATCATGAAAGTAAAAATATCGATAAAGTTTTAAACTTAAATCGTTTCTGAATTAAGCTATTTTCTCATTATTTAATTTCTGTAGTGCATATTGGTGTATAGAAGACATATTAATACTACAAATAAACGACCTTATAATACCAAAATGTTGTTTTTATTTAATTATACACTCAACGTTTCGCTTTACAGCTTCTTTAGGAAAGTTAACTAAAACACAAACCAAAACTGACTGTACAAAACTTCAAGTGGTTTAAATAATAACTTCTATTCGAATCTAAAAGTGCATTTGTACAGCGTGCTTTTAACAAATAGTAAAGCTTATTGTTGAAAGAAAAGTATTGTTGAAATAATAAACTCTTCTAAACAATAGTTCTATCAAGGTTACCGAGTGAAATAACAAAAAGATAGGATAAAAATAAAATAATTAAAATTATAGGCACCATCCTTTGTTTCTGTTCATTTGTGGTCCGTAGTTGTTTGAGGAAAAGAGCTTCTTTGAATTTTATGTCAGTGTACTTGATGGCTGTGATGAGGATTTGTATGGAAAATGGCGGTTTCAAGTCAGGTGTTACTTGTCCATGATCTGCAACTACGCTTCTTTCCTGATGTTGTTTATAAGGAGCATCAATATGTTCTCCTATCCTTGTATGTAGAGTTCTTCCATTTTTTTCCCTATGTACATATGATAGCAGATATTACATGTAACCTGGTAAACAACATTAGAGACAAGACACTCATCTTTAGATTGCAAAGACGTTTTTGCAAGACAGTTGACTTTATTACATTCTAGGGCAGTGTACTGAGATTTTGAAAGTTGCCTTTTTAGGGTTGGACTTGGCTGTTCTATAACTTTAATCGGCAGTTCAGTTTTTCTGACTATAGTTTTTATTTTCTTGGAGATAACTTCATCAGTTAGAAGTGGTATGAAAATAACCATTTTTGTCTTATCTTTGGAAAATCGCTTTTTTTCCTCCTTGTTTATCTGTGCTTTCTCATGTTGGAAATGTGATGCTGATTTTTGCACGTCATAGTTCTTGAAAATTTGTTTGATGTAAAAAGGTGGATATTCGTTGTTCAGAAGAAGTGATTTTAGTTCAGAGTGTGTATTGTTTTTTCACTACAGTTGCGATCGATTCTGTTTAATTCTCCAATAATTGCACATTTCTTGGAAGCTTTGGGATGATGGGAGTTGAAGTTAAGGAAGAGAGGTTTTCATATTGGTTTTGTGAAACAAGGTAGATTGTATATTATTGTCATTCTCAAACCTCAAGATGTTCTCTCTTGAGGGAGGCTTCTCTGATTGAGGTTTTAAGTTGAATCAGGTGGTCAATGGTGGAGCACTGTCAACGGAACCCACATTGTGTGGGTGAGAGGAGGTTGTTTGATTAAACGAACCAAACAAAACCTGAATTAACCATCCTCTCCAAGACCTTACACTGACAGCTAGTCAACGCAATTGATTGATAATTAGAAGGATTCTTGGGATCCTTCCCAGGCTTAGAAAAAGGTAGGACAATAGCCTTGCACCAAGCATCAGGGAAAACGTTCTCCTGCCAGGTCTAGTTAAAAACAACCAGAAGAAGAGCAAGAGAAGCAGAAGAGAAAGATGGCACAGCATCTCATAGTGAATTTCACCGGGTCTGACCGATGTACTGCCAGACCAGTGTGAAGGGGTGATTATAATCATAGATATGAATAACCCAAAAGGAAAGAGGCGATCACTCTGCCTGAGACTTGATTTTAGACTCGCTGGAATGATAAGAAAAGTACTTCCTGAGAGTATCGGCAATGTTCTGTATGATAGCAACTTCCTGGCCATTGGAGAGCAAGATGGAAAGAGGATGAAAAACATAGTTCCCATCGACCTTCTGAATCTTGTCCCTGATGACTTTGGAAATGGTGGTAGAAGAGATGCTTATAGTGAACTTAATCCAAGATTCCTTCTGGCATTGACATCTGACCTGCTGAGCATGGGCTTGTTTGAAAGCAATACAGTTGAAAAGAGTGGGATACCTGCAAAAGATAACCCAGACCCGTTTCTGAGTCTTATGTGCCTGCTGACAGGTGGGAGACCACCATGGACGAAGATACTATTGGAAACATATCGAGGTTTTGGGTATAGAACGAACAAGTTGTTGAATGATGCAATCAGTTACTGCCACCATGCAGTCTTTAATAAATGGAAGACTAACGATAGCAGGATCGAGTTCCAAGAGAGTGGTGAAGATGAACCAGTCAGCATGGTCCAACTTCCGCCGTGGCATTCGGGTAGGGTGGTATCGACCACAACCAACCTCCTTCAAAACGATGGGAAAATGATCACTGCCCCGTGGGTTACTGTTAACCCTCCAAGAAAAATGAGAGAAAAGTGAAGGGGAACAGATAGACAGATTAATAGCAGTAAAAGACTGACTAGGTGCATGAAGATAAGTAAAAGAACCAGCAGCGAAGCGAGACAGCTTGTGATCCAACAAAATAGACTCCACAGAATGACCCCTTCCATCAATATCAGCACCACTCCAAAGGGGAATGTGTACATTAAAGTCTCCCAAGATGAAAATAGGAGACAGCATATGTTCTACGAGAATTTGATTGATCATAAGTCTCTCCAGAAGACAGGTAAAGAGAACAAACACTGATGGTATGACTCAAGGAGATATGGATGGCTACAGCCTCCAAGGGTATATCGAGTGGTACAGACAAGGTGGGCACATGCTGGTCAACTAGCAGTGCCACCTCTCCATGAACTCAACCATCACACAACCTGTCATTCTGGTACAAAGAAAAAGCTGAAAGATGACAGTATCAGCAGGTTTTAGGAATGTTATCTGTAAGTACTGACACACGGGATGATAGGAATCAATAACAGCATTAATGTTCTCCAGATTATAACGGAAACCTCGACAGTTACACTATATCAAGGTGGCCATTTTTATTTAGGTGGAGGAGAACTGGGCAGAGAACCATCCTTTGGGCAACCATGCCTTTTTCCCTTGTAGAAGGAGGTCTGTCGACCTCCATGGAACCTGCCCTGGGTCGATTGGGAATATCCCTGTCTGTAGAAACTGATTCCAGGGACTGAGGGCGTGAACAAATAATCATCCGGCAACTCGGAGCTGAAGGAGATGGACCCAAGCAGTCACTGGATGCAACAGTGGGGACAGAGATAGGAGTAGACATTGATTTGTCAACTATTTTATCCACAGACGGCAAGAGACTCTTTACATAGGGTGAGAAAGTTGGCACGGAAAGATCCACCTGCACTCCCACTGTAGCAGTGGAGCATAGTGCAGCAGTATATGTCCGAGATGGAGTAGGGGACAATAACTTCCGAGCCTCAGGATAAGAAATGATATTGAGAGTTTTTAAGCATTGTTCCTCTTTCTCCTCCACCCACTTAAGACAAGAACGAAAATAAGAGAGAAGGGAACCATCACATTTGACGCAGTGAGGGTCCAGTTGATACTCGAAGGTATCATGGTCTTTGCCACCACGATGAGTACACGTCACAGAATCATGACAAAATGCCTTCGACTGACTGAATCAGTTTGACATTGGAAACATCTGATAGGGTTAGGAATATATGACCATACCTTACAATTAAGATAACCTGCCTTGACAGAGGCAGGTTGCCGTGGAAGTGTAAACATCAAAATCAGAATATTAGTAGGCAGCATAATTCCTTCTTTACGAGTGGAGATAATTCTCACTACAGAAACTCCTTGGCTAGAGAAACCAGCAAGAATTTCTGACTTGGAGATGTTTCATAAATCCCTCTCAATGATGACTCGTCGTGAAGAATTTAAAGTAGCACTCGGAGTAACCTCAATAGGTATATCCCCAATGGCCTTCGAATTCAGGAGGAGTTTGTTGTGTTTAGGAGTAGATGTTTCCACCAAGATGTCTCCAGAATGGAGCTTCTTCACTGACTTTGGAGAGCTAGAAAGACCCTGAGAAAACGAGGTATAGAAACAGCAGGAGGTGGGGATTGGAGATCAGAGTCTTCTAAACGTGGTCGCTTTTCAATTAACTTTTTTTTATAATTTAATTTTTTCAAGGATTGGGGAACCATAATAAAATGAGAAAGATTCATTGCCCACTAACCCCACCCTCCATGGGGGTCCTACGAGGGGACGCACTACAAGGACACTGCAGCAACACCAGGGCTTCGTGAGCACAATACCCAAACACCAGCATCAGACAAAATGTTCACAACACCCGTTGAGAATGCCCAACATTGGTACTCAGTTGACCCTAACCCAACAGGCCCAGCCGACTGACCATGCGGGACACCCGTTTACAGGAATGCACGGCCAAAGTGGTGTGTTGCAGTGCCTCAGACACCACTCAATCACCAGGATCCTATCCTCCTCTTCACGGGTCGCCACGCACAGCAACACGTGGGTGGGTGTTCAGATCTCAGAGAAGATAAACTGAAAATATAAAACCTTCCCTGGGAGGTCCGCTCACCACGCAGGAATCCACCTCGAGGGGCGAATTCGTTATATTAATGATCTTAATTCTGATTGGATCACAAAGGAATTTACCCATGTATGACTGCCTCGACTGCACTTTTCTGCCTCTTTGTTGGTCAAGCTTGATTTCGCAAAATTTGTTTATTTCAGTTAGCTATGAAACTTAAGGTTAGGGATGGGGCTGGAAGTACTTGCCTCGTCGTTTTTGACGGGCTTTACGCTAGTTGCAAAAATAACTTAAACAGTTACTCTAAATCACATCGAATAAATTTCATTTTAAGAATTATATAATTACAATAATATTTGTGACAAAAATAAAGTAAATGGCAGATGCTTTTTTCTCCACATTCCTTTTAATTTGGCTATTTCATATTCAAAATCAGAGGCGTGTAAAAATGACATTACAGATCTATCAGTATAATTTTTTGCCTTTCACAAGTTACTTCCCAAAAAGCCTTTTGTTTAAAAGCCAGCCCAAGTGACGAGCACTGATATTAAATTATCGTTTGGGTAATCATTTCTCTCTCATCATCCTGCCCCCAGAGACACAGCGCTATGTCTTACCATGGTAGAAACCGTGTTTCGATAACCATGGTGGACAGAGCACAGATATCTCATTGTGTTGCTTGTGATTAAATCTCTCATCGTCCAACTCCCTCTATCAAAAAATTTTTGTTTATTACAATTGCTTCTTTAATTTTTTACTAAAATAAGCAAATTTTGATATTCATACCATTTCGTTCTTTCATGGCGTTCTCAGGGATATGTTGCAAAATATACATAGAATTCAGTGATTCTCTAACTTTGTCATATTGAATATCCCTGTTACGTCTCCGTTCGTTAGTTGATTTTCCATAACTTCGTTCCCACGAAACTTTAGCGACACAAGTCCTTTCTTAATAAAACTTGTTTATTCTTTCCGAATATAACTTTACCGATACACTTATTTTCAACAGTCGCTCTATAACAAACGCTATAACAACGAACTTCAACAATACTTTCTGACTGCAGTTCAATTACTCACTACCTACACACATTTTGTCACGTCACGCCGTGACCATCTTATATATACCAGCCCACCCCCAATCTAGCAAATGCTAGAGCACTCCCGAAGGAACAGGATAGTTCTAGAAAGCAGGTGGCGTGACACTAGTCACGTGACCTCGCTGACGCAACATCCCTAAGATAATAAGAAAAAAACAATAGTATGAATATTTCATTTGATCGTTGTTTGATCATGTGACTTGGGAGGATCAGGTACACCTGGACCTCTACCCCCCTCCTTGACTAGTGATTTGGTTTTTGAGTGTTGGATGAAGTCCACACTAATTCTTCAGTAGAATACGGCATGGTAGCTAGGCAAACTCATTCTTACATCACGGAATCACTGTATGGTCATGACATTAGTTCCTTCGCACACGCGAGTGACCCTTTTCAGGCCTTATTCATGAACGTATAACATCGATTTTTCTGATATAAACTTTTTTTTTGTTCATTGTTAATCATAAAGTTTTGTTCACATAAACAGTTCCATAAATATCAATTGAAAACATATAGCACTAATCCTGTTTTCACATAAATAAACATTTCAAAATTAAATTAACATTATATTTAGCTACCAGTTTGCCCAGTAGTAGGTGGCCATAGATTACGTAAGGAGTTTACTAGATTTAGTGGTGAGAGGTACTTAGGTCCATTATCATCGTGTATGATAAAGTTTTTCAGCTTTTGTAATGATTCATTTTTGGTAAGATTTTTGCGAAATTAATCTATTGACCTGTAACAACATGGGGATGTTGCATAATTATGTAAGAATGTTGTGTTTGTGCATCTAGGAACTCTGTATGCTTTAGTAATTATTGAATTTTGTATTGTTTGCAACTTGTTTACGTGTGATTTGGTTACATTTAACCATGCTGGGCATGCATACGCTGCCACTGGGCTTATGTAGGTCTTATATATTTTGAGTATGTTTTTTATCGTTGCGCCTTTATTGTTGCCAGTCAGACGTCGTACGTAATTCGCTCTTTGCCAGATATAATTTCTAATTTTTTATATGTTTAGTCCAATTTAATTTAGAGTTGTAGGTTAGACCTAGGAATGTTGACTGATATGGCTACCTGGAAAAGAATTCCGTAAAGGTATAATTGTGGGGGATGTTTGCTTTTCTTTTTTGATTTTGTGAATAATATGATTTGTATTTTAGGGGCGTTTATCTTTTCTCCATTTGTTACAGTAGTTTTCGATTTCATTTAACCGTGGTTATATATTTGTCGCTGCTATACTTGGAGTGAAGAAGCTCTTCCAGATAACCACATCATCAGCAAACTGGGAGCAGAAGCAGAAATTTGGATCAGACAGTGGCATTTCATCCACATACATGATGAATAGAATATGGTTAACTATCCCTCCTGGGACACCTGCTTCCATGGTAAAATACTTCCAGAAGGTGGTCGACACATTAATTCTAGCTTTCCTGTTGTTTAGAGAGTTGGAGAGCCATCAAATAATTACCTCGCGGTAATTTCATTTTGTAACAATCGATATCTTAGTCAGTTGTACGTTCATCACAGTTTACGATTTGAGGTGATACAGTTGCTATGGCATGCCGCTTGGCAAAAATAAAAGTTATTTGCGATATTTTTCTCTCTCTCTCTCTTTTTTAATTTAGATTATTTTTTCTAACATTTTTAAAAATTATCAAACCCTTAAAAACTGACATGCAGTTGGCGCCTCCCTAAGCTATAGTTTGAAAACTGCTGACATATATAATATATGAAGTAAATTAGAGTATGTTAATATATATATATATATTGATGTTCCCATTTAACTGAGAACAGAGCTATCCATTGGGGTGAGTTCAAGACTAAAGAGAGAGGTCTCTCAAAGAGCTTTGCCGCTTATGTATGTGATTTGCATAACTTACATGACAAGGAATATCCTATCACAGTGGGAAGATATAGTGAGGATATTCTCATGGAAAAAATTGTGAAGGGACTACCAAGAAAAGTGACGAGAAATCACTTGACGGATTAGAAACATGTACATCCTAACGGAGGTTGTATCTATGGCAACTATATCTAATTAAAGTAGTAATGTTGCGTCATCGAGGTCACGTGACTGGTGTGGCGCCACCTATTTTCTAGAACTATCCTGTACCTTGGCGAATGCTCTAGTATTTA